>NW_026610837.1:0-20000 GCF_029499605.1 Hyla sarda | reverse complement strand
GCACCTAATGTGGGGAAACTATACTGCACCTAATGTGGGGGAACTATACTGCATCTGATTAAGGGGGGCAGGGGACTGGTGAAGGGGGACATGGGACTGATTAAATATTTAAAAAAATATTTGTTACAAAGGTTTTTTTCCTCTTTGTGTATGTTTATGGTGACATATATGTGCACATGGTGAGTTTGTGGTTTTATTGTACTGGGGGTGAATCCCACAGTTGGCCGGCTGTTGGTGGTGGAAAAAGATATGGGGGGGGGGGCAGGTTGACACCTTGCATCGGGGCCCACAAGAGTTTAGCTACGCCCCTGATGAGGAGACTGAGGATGGGGCTGGGGGGGGGGGGGGCGGTTGCAATGATGAGGAGACTGAGGATGGGGTGGGGGGGGAATGCGATGATGAGGAGGAGGGGATGCTGTGGGGTGCAATGATGAGGAGACTGAGGATGGGGTGTTGGGGGGGATGGAATGATAATGAGGAGGAGGAGGAGGGGAAGCTGAGGGGCATGCAATGATGAGAAGACTGAGGATGGGGTGTGTGGGGGGGGGTGCAATGATGATGATGATGATGAGGGTGGAATGATGAGGAGACTGAGGATGGGGTGGGGGGGTTCAATGATGATGATGATGATAAGGAGTCTGAGGATGAGGTGCGGGGGGGGGGGGGTTGCAATGATGAGACTGAGGATGGGGGGTGGGGTTTGCAATGATGAGACTGAGGATGGGGGGGAGGGAGGGAATAATATGGAGTGCGGGAGTGAAGAGCCAAGGATGGGTGGGGTGTATGGAGTGATGAGAATAGCGAAGATGTGGCGGAGGGGAGGGGGCATTGGGGTGATAAGCTAACCAAGCATGGGGTGGGGGTGTTGATAAGACAGGGATGGGATGAAGGGTATGCAGTGTATGGCAGTATTATATTCGGGGGGTAAAGTGTGTGGCAGTATTATATTCAGAGGGTACAGTGTGTGGCAGTATTATATTCAGAGGGTACAGTGTGTGGCAGTATTATATTCAGAGGGTACAGTGTGTGGCAGTATTATATTCAGAGGGTACAGTGTGTGGCAGTATTATATTCAGAGGGTACAGTGTGTGGAAATAATATATTTAGAGGGTACAGTGGTAGGCAGTATTATATTCAGGGGGTAAAGTGTGTTGCAATAATATATTTAGAGGGTACAGTGCGTGGCAGTATTATATTCAGGTGGTACAGTATTTGGCAGAATTATAATGTGTTATTATGAATATTGTCTTTATATAGAGGATGAGGATCTGCTGACAATGTGAGGAGCCTATGATGTCCGGGCATCAGACTCTGCAGAGAAGATGGAGCTGGAAGAAGTCCTGGCGTCTGGACCAGATAAAGAAGGAAAGGAAAGACAACAGAGAAGACATCACTCAGGTCACTGATATAATTGTGTGTTCTCCTGACTGTCCCATCAGCTCTTACAGTCACTTGTAAGTTTCGTAGTGATGATGGGTGACAATTTACCCCATTCTGTGGCTCTGCAGCTGTTTCAAAACGGCAACTTCCTTAATTCCTGAGTCTCTTCAGACATGATGGGAGTTGCAGCTTAGCAACAGCTGGAGAGCCACTTGAACCGAGGGGATTGGTGGGGGTCCCAGCAGTCTTCCCCCCACCATAAAAATGGGCATCTTATTTTAAAATGCCGGGCCTATTTTTGGTCCCAGTCCAGCCCTGCCTGTCAGTCATTTAAGTCACTGTGTATTCTCCTGAGTGTGTCCCATCAGTGCTGTAGTCACTGATATCTTTGTGCGGCCGAGTAATAAAATTGCTTTGCGTTTTCATTTTATATATTATGTAAATATTTTCATAAAAAGGCCCAGAATAATTCTCAGCACCAGGCCCATGATGCTCTTAATCCGGCCCTGGGCCCGGCGTCTGCGCGCTCTCTGCAGGTCAGTGGCGGCTCCTAAGCGTGCGCTGCGCTGTTTATGGGAGGGGCCAGTGACACTCTGGAAGGGGGTGGAATTCATCTCTATGGTATCCTTCCTATTGTAGGCTATCTGGTATAAGCCAGCCTAGCCATGTGTTCCTAATTCTACGTCATTACTGAAGGGGGTGTGGCTATCTTTAGTGGCGCCATCTGCGGTTATATAGGGCAGGTCTCTTCGTGCTCCAATCGTCTTTTTGCTGCATTTGAAGTGATTTATTAACGTTACTTCTGTTGAAGGTATTTTAGTGTTTTCTATCGTTCTTCACTCCTTATTCTTTATATATATTAGATGTCGTCTAGGGCCTCAGGAGGTCGAGATTCTAATACGAAGTCCACTCAAAAACCCAAACCCCCTGTATATAGAGAGTCCCATCCCTGATGACTGCCGATACTTCACATGTCAATCCTGCCGACCCCCAGAGTCCGAAGAACCCACTATAAGGCTAGATCCCACTGAGGTTTTTGTGCTGCCTTTTTTATTTTTGGCTTAAAAACACCAGAAAAACTGCCACCGTCTTTCTCTGCATTTTAGCGTTTTTTGTTGGGCTTTTTATTTATTTATAGATTTTTTGCATACTTGCCTTTTTTGTTCCCTTTGGCATTTTTTGTACAAAACTAGTTGGGTACCAAAAAAAAATAAAAATAAAAAAATGCAGTAGGGATGTAAAAAAAAACTTATTTAACTAAATGTTGTTCTTTTATAACATTTTAATACATTTTTTTTTTAACATTTTTTTTTTTTAGGTAGTACTACTACTCCCAGCATGGAATACAGTTCCATGCAGGGAGTAGTAGTACCTGTACTAATAGACATATTGCCCTGGGTGTCAGTCGTGGCTTTGTACTCCGGTCAGTGATATGAATAGAACAGAGTGGTGATTGGCCGGATGGTTGCAGCCAATCACAGCTCTGAGGGAAATATGAATGAGTGAGTGGCCGGGGTATAGTGCAGAGATGCGAGCGCTCTATACAGCCGCTCCGCATCTCTGCAATAGACAGGACGATCACAGCGGGCGTCAGTAATGATACCGCTGTGATCTGTTCTTACCTGCAGGTACTACTACTCCCAATAAGGAGCACACTCTTCTCCATGCTGGGAGCTGTAGTACCGGCATTAATAGACAGATCGCAGCGAGTGTAATTTCTGACACCTGTTGTGATCTGTCTATTAATGCAGGTACTACTGCTCCAAGCATGGAGCAGAGTGTGCAGTGTGTGTTCCATGTTGGGAGTAGTAGTACCTGCAGTTCAGGAAAGATCACAGGGGATGTCACTCCTGACACCCGCTGTGATCCTCCTGTATAATGTACAGATGCAGCGGCCGCTCTTCTATGGTCCCCTGCACTGCCGTATATGCACACTTATTCCTATATCCCACAGAGAGTTGTGATTGGCTGGAACCATCTGACCAATCACAGCTCTCTGCGGGGGACCATAGAAGAGCAGCTGCCACATCTATAGAGGATCGCAACGAGGGTGGGCGGGGGGATCTGTCTTAGTACAGGTACTACTACTCCCAGCATGGAACAGCGTGTTCCATGCTGGGAGTAGTAGTACTACCTAAAAAAAGTGTAACATACACTACATTATTATTGTCGGCTACATGTTTAGTGCTTTACCCGCCCACATAAATTGATCTCTGTTTAAAAATTAATAAAAATGTTGTAATAAAAAAGAAATTTCCGTGAATACTATTTTTTCCATCACTACTGTATCTTTTTTTAACATTTTTTTTTTTATGGTACCCTACGAAATAGTAATAAAAAAGGTATCTCCATCACTTTTTTTGGAACGCTAAAGTCCAAAAAGTATAAAAACCACCGGCAAAAACGAAAAAGTTAAAACCAACATGGCGTTTTTACTCTCCCGTAGACTTCTATGGGAGGAAAACGCCACGAGTTCTATGCAAAAAAAGCCAAACTAGGTTTTGGGCGTTTTGAACATTCAGCTTCTGAGCCCAAAATTGCTGAAAAACACCAAAAGGATAAAAAAAACGCCAAACTGAAAAACGCCAAGTGGATCTGGCATTTTGCAGTTTACTATTGACTTGCAGATACCATCTGGACGTGGTGTTTTTCACAGAAAAATCGCCGTGCGGGAAAATTGGGTTTTTTTTTTTACGGCGTTTTTGCAAAAAAACTTCAGTGGAATTCCAGCCTAAGATGTTGTAATCTGGGTAAAGGATTTCGTGGGGGGATCCATTAATAATTTAAAGGATGCCTCGGCTCCACAGCCCAAAACGAAAACTAGATCCGATTGTAGTCCACGAGGACGCTACCATTATGGAAGACAAAGTTACTTCAGCTACGAGAGCCGACGATGGCGCCAGAACTTCAGGGAAAACTTATATTACCGCTGAGAAAACACAAAAACGTATTAAATTAGTGGGAGGACCAGCCTTCAGATGGAGGAGAAGCTTCATCATCATCATCTAGAGGGCCAATGGCCTTTAACCCCTTAACGACCACGGACATAAATGTACGTCCTGGTTTGGCGGTACTTCGCGCACCAGGACGTACATTTACGTCCTTTGTATGACCGTGAGCATCGGCGCAGTGCTTGTGTCCTACACGGCAGGTTCCAGCTACTATGAGCAGCCGGGGACCCGCCGGTAATGGCCGACATCCGCGATCGCGCAGATGTCTGCCATTAACCCCTCAGATGCCGTGATCTGTACAGATCACCGCATCTGTAGCATTGCGCATGATAAAATAGATGATCGGATCACCCGCAGCACTGCCGCAGCGATCCGATCATCTATAATGGTGGACGGAGGTCTCCTCACCTGCCTCCGTCCGTCTCCTGGCGTCTTCTGCTCTGGTCGGAGATCGAGCAGACGATGACCAATAATACTGATCAGTGCTGTGTCCTATGCATAGCACTGATCAGTATTAGCAATCAAATGATTGCTATAAATGGTCCCCTATGGAGGAAAAAAAAATTGGGAAAAATCCCCTCCCCCCCCAATAAAAATTGTCAGTTTTTTCCCCAAAAAAGCGTTAATTTCTTCTTCTTTTTTTTATTTTTATAAAAATAATTGGTATCACCACGGGCGTAAATGTCCGAACTATCAAAATATAATGTTAATGATCCCGTATGGTGAACGGTGTAAACATAAAACATTTTAAAGTACAAAAATGCTGCTTTTTATCAAACTTTATTAAAAAAAAATAATAATAAACATTATAAAAGTTTTATATATGCAAATGTGGTATCGATAAAAAGTACAGATGACGATGCAAACAATGAGCCCTCATACCGCCCCATATACGGAAAAATGAAAGTTATAAGTGGTAAAAATAGGGTTTTAGATTACTGATTTTGTACAAAAAATGTAAAAAAAAAATTTTATTTTTTTTGCGGTACAAAAATATAAAAGTATCTAGCCATGGGGATCACTTTTATCGTATAGACCCACAGAATAAAGATCACGTTTCATTTTTACCGTAAATTGTACAGTGTAAAAACGAAACCCTCCAAAATGTGCAAAATTGTGGTTTTCATTTAAATTTCCTCCCTAAAAAAACATAATTTTTTTAGGTTCGACGTACATTTTATGGTAAAATAAGGTTTTATTACAAAGTACAATTGGTCGCGCAAAAAACAAGCCCCTATATGGGTCTGTAGATGGAAATATAAAGGAGTTATGGATTTTAGAAGGAGAGGAGGAAAAAACGAAAACGCTAAAATAAAATTGGCCTGGTCCTTAAAGGGGTATTCCAGGAAAAAACTTTTTTTCATATATCAACTGGCTCCAGAAAGTTAAACAGATTTGTAAATTACTTCTATTAAAAAAATCTTAATCTTTTCAATAATTATCAGCTGCCGAAGTTGAGTTGTTCTCTTCTGTCTGGCCATAGTGCTCTCTGCTGACATCTCTGCTTGTCTCAGGAACTGCACAGAGTAGAAGAGGTTTGCTATTGGGAATTTCTTCTAAACTGGGCGGTTCCCGAGACAAGTGTCATCAGAGAGAACTTAGACAGAAAAGAACAACTCAACTTCAGAAGCTCATAAGTACTGAAAGGATGAAGATTTTTTTAATAGAAGTAATTTACAAATCTGTTTAACTTTCTGGAGCCAGTTGAGATATATATAATGTTTTTTCCTGGAATACCCCTTTAAGGTGGACATCCTGACAGAATGGGTGAAACCAGAGAAATCTCCTGTGGTTTCCAAAAGGTTCAAATGAATGTTTCCTTTGGTAGAATCACAATCCAAGGACTGGTCCCTCCAAAGGTTTACGTAGCAATAGCCAAGCTTTCCAGAAGATCTCTTGTTCCCACCGAGGACGGTTCAAGTCTCAAGGACACCATGGACCGTAGAATTGAAGGACTTGCACTGCTGCGGCTAGTCAGAACGCCATCCCATGAAGAGACCGTTCCCTAGGAAACGGCTGAATAAAACTACTTCATGGGAAGCCATCACGCCCCCTCCCATAGACTTGCATTGAGGGGGCGGGGTGTGACGTCACACGGGGCGGAGTCGGGATGTCACAATCTTCCGTCCCCGTGGTGGGGAGCCAGACCCTCCAGCGCTTCCGGAGCAGTAACAGGTGGGTGCCGCATGCTATATCACTCGCGATCAGACATCTTATAGGGGATGAGATGTCTAGGGGTGGAGTACCCCTTTAAGTGCTCCTTTCACCTCTAGATAATTTTGTAATTTATATTCAAATTGAATTTCTTACATAATTCTGGCCATTCAGTTAACACCCCTTATTATCACTTGTCTCCAATTTTTATATAATCAGATTTTCCCCAATTCACAATTTGGTGCACCAAATACAGTGACCCCCCGACCTACGATGGCCCCGACATACCATATATATATACAGTGACCCCCCGACCTACGATGGCCCCGACATACCATATATATATACAGTGACCCCCCGACCTACGATGGCCCCGACATACCATATATATATACAGTGACCCCCCGACCTACGATGGCCCCGACATACCATATATATACAGTGACCCCCCGACCTATGATGGCCCCGACATACCATATATATATACAGTGACCTCCGACCTACGATGGCCCCGACATACCATATATATATACAGTGACCCCCCGACCTACGATGGCCCCGACATACCATATATATACAGTGACCCCCCGACCTACGATGGCCCCGACATACCATATATATATACAGTGACCTCCGACCTACGATGGCCCCGACATACCATATATATATACAGTGACCCCCCGACCTACGATGGCCCCGACATACCATATATATACAGTGACCCCCCGACCTACGATGGCCCCGACATACCATATATATATACAGTGACCCCCCGACCTACGATGGCCCCGACATACCATATATATATACAGTGACCCCCCGACCTACGATGGCCCCGACATACCATATATATATACAGTGACCCCCCGACCTACGATGGCCCCGACATACCATATATATATACAGTGACCCCCCGACCTACGATGGCCCCGACATACCATATATATATACAGTGACCCCCCGACCTACGATGGCCCCGACATACCATATATATATACAGTGACCCCCCGACCTACGATGGCCCCGACATACCATATATATACAGTGACGCCCCGACATACCATATATATATACAGTGACCCCCCGACCTACGATGGCCCCGACATACCATATATATACAGTGACCCCCCGACCTACGATGGCCCCGACATACCATATATATATACAGTGACCCCCCGACCTACGATGGCCCCGACATACCATATATATACAGTGACCCCCCCGACCTCCGATGGCCCCGACATACCATATATATACAGTGACCCCCCGACCTACGATGGCCCCGACATACCATATATATATATACAGTGACCCCCCGACCTACGATGGCCCCGACATACCATATATATATATATACAATGACCCCCCGACCTACGATGGCCCCGACATACCATATATATACAGTGACCCCCCGACCTACGATGGCCCCGACATACCATATATATACAGTGATCCCCGACCTACGATGGCCCCGACATACCATATATATACAGTGACCCCTGACCTACGATGGCCCCGACATACCATATATATACAGTGACCCCCCGACCTACGATGGCCCCGACATACCATATATATACAGTGACCCCCGACCTACGATGGCCCCGACATACCATATATATACAGTGACCCCCCGACCTACGATGGCCCCGACATACCATATATATATACAGTGACCCCCCGACCTACGATGGCCCCGACATACCATATATATACAGTGACCCCCGACCTACGATGGCCCCGACATACCATATATATACAGTGACCCCCCGACCTACGATGGCCCCAACATACCATATATATATATACAGTGACCCCCCGACCTACGATGGCCCCGACATACCATATATATACAGTGACGCCCCGACATACCATATATATACAGTGACCCCCCGACCTACGATGGCCCCGACATACCATATATATACAGTGACCCCCCCGACCTACGATGGCCCCGACATACCATATATATACAGTGACCCCCCGACCTACGATGGCCCCAACATACCATATATATACAGTGACCCCCGACCTACGATGGCCCCGACATACCATATATATATATATACAGTGACCCCCCGACCTACGATGGCCCCGACATACCATATATATACAGTGACCCCCCGACCTACGATGGCCCCGACATACCATATATATACAGTGACCCCCCCGACCTACGATGGCCCCGACATACCATATATATACAGTGACCCTCCGACCTACGATGGCCCCGACATACCATATATACAGTGACCCCCGACCTACGATGGCCCCGACATACCATATATATACAGTGACCCCCCGACCTACGATGGCCCCGACATACCATATATATACAGTGACCCCCCCCCCGACCTACGATGGCCCCGACATACCATATATATACAGTGACCCCCGACCTACGATGGCCCCGACATACCATATATATATATATATACAGTGACCCCCCGACCTACGATGGCCCCGACATACCATATATATACAGTGACCCCCCCCGACCTACGATGGCCCCGACATACCATATATATACAGTGACCCCCCGACCTACGATGGCCCCGACATACCATATATATATACAGTGACCCCCCGACCTACGATGGCCCCGACATACCATATATATATATACAGTGACCCCCGACCTACGATGGCCCCGACATACCATATATATACAGTGACCCCCCCGACCTACGATGGCCCCGACATACCATATATATACAGTGACCCCCCCGTCCTACGATGGCCCCGACATACCATATATATACAGTGACCCCCCGACCTACGATGGCCCCGACATACCATATATATATATACAGTAACCCCCCGACCTACGATGGCCCCGACATACCATATATATATACAGTGACCCCCCGACCTACGATGGCCCCGACATACCATATATATATATATACAGTGACCCCCCGACCTACGATGGCCCCGACATACCATATATATATATATATCTATATATATATACAGTGACCCCCGACCTACGATGGCCCCGACATACCATATATATACAGTGACCCCCCCGACCTACGATGGCCCCGACATACCATATATATACAGTGACCCCCGACCTACGATGGCCCCGACATACCATATATATACAGTGACCCCCGACCTACGATGGCCCCGACATACCATATATATACAGTGACCCCCGACCTACGATGGCCCCGACATACCATATATATACAGTGACCCCCCGACCTACGATGGCCCGACATACCATATATATACAGTGACCCCCCGACCTACGATGGCCCCGACATACCATATATATACAGTGACCCCCGACCTACGATGGCCCCGACATACCATATATATACAATGACCCCCCCGACCTACGATGGCCCCGACATACCATATATATATACAGTGACCCCCCGACCTACGATGGCCCCGACATACCATATATATACAGTGACCCCCCCGACCTACGATGGCCCCGACATACCATATATATACAGTGACCCCCCCGACCTACGATGGCCCCGACATACCATATATATATATACAGTGACCCCCCGACCTACGATGGCCCCGACATACCATATATATATATATATATATACAGTGACCCCCCCCGACCTACGATGGCCCCGACATACCATATATATACAGTGACCCCCGACCTACGATGGCCCCGACATACCATATATATACAGTGACCCCCCGACCTACGATGGCCCCGACATACCATATATATACAGTGACCCCCGACCTACGATGGCCCCGACATACCATATATATACAGTGACCCCCGACCTACGATGGCCCCGACATACCATATATATACAGTGACCCCCCGACCTACGATGGCCCCGACATACCATATATATACAGTGACCCCCCGACCTACGATGGCCCCGACATACCATATATATATACAGTGACCCCCCGACCTACGATGGCCCCGACATACCATATATATATATACAGTGACCCCCGACCTACGATGGCCCCGACATACCATATATATACAGTGACCCCCCCGACCTACGATGGCCCCGACATACCATATATATACAGTGACCCCCCCGTCCTACGATGGCCCCGACATACCATATATATACAGTGACCCCCCGACCTACGATGGCCCCGACATACCATATATATATATACAGTAACCCCCCGACCTACGATGGCCCCGACATACCATATATATATACAGTGACCCCCCGACCTACGATGGCCCCGACATACCATATATATATATATACAGTGACCCCCCGACCTACGATGGCCCCGACATACCATATATATATATATATATATATATATATACAGTGACCCCCGACCTACGATGGCCCCGACATACCATATATATACAGTGACCCCCCCGACCTACGATGGCCCCGACATACCATATATATACAGTGACCCCCGACCTACGATGGCCCCGACATACCATATATATACAGTGACCCCCGACCTACGATGGCCCCGACATACCATATATATACAGTGACCCCCGACCTACGATGGCCCCGACATACCATATATATACAGTGACCCCCCGACCTACGATGGCCCGACATACCATATATATACAGTGACCCCCCGACCTACGATGGCCCCGACATACCATATATATACAGTGACCCCCGACCTACGATGGCCCCGACATACCATATATATACAATGACCCCCCCGACCTACGATGGCCCCGACATACCATATATATATACAGTGACCCCCCGACCTACGATGGCCCCGACATACCATATATATACAGTGACCCCCCCGACCTACGATGGCCCCGACATACCATATATATACAGTGACCCCCCCGACCTACGATGGCCCCGACATACCATATATATATATACAGTGACCCCCCGACCTACGATGGCCCCGACATACCATATATATATATATATATATACAGTGACCCCCCCCGACCTACGATGGCCCCGACATACCATATATATACAGTGACCCCCGACCTACGATGGCCCCGACATACCATATATATACAGTGACCCCCCGACCTACGATGGCCCCGACATACCATATATATACAGTGACCCCCGACCTACGATGGCCCCGACATACCATATATATACAGTGACCCCCGACCTACGATGGCCCCGACATACCATATATATACAGTGACCCCCCGACCTACGATGGCCCCGACATACCATATATATATATACAGTGACCCCCGACATACGATGGCCCCGACATACCATATATATATATATATACAGTGACCCCCCCGACCTACGATGGCCCCGACATACCATATATATATACAGTGACCCCCCGACCTACGATGGCCCCGACATACCATATATATACAGTGACCCCCCGACCTACGATGGCCCCGACATACCATATATATACAGTGACCCCCCGACCTACGATGGCCCCGACATACCATATATATACAGTGACCCCCCCGACCTACAATGGCCCCGACATACCATATATATACAGTGACCCCCTGACCTACGATGGCCCCGACATACCATATATATACAGTGACCCCCCGACCTACGATGGCCCCGACATACCATATATATACAGTGACCCCCCGACCTACGATGGCCCCGACATACCATATATATATATATATATATACAGTGACCCCCCCCGACCTACGATGGCCCCGACATACCATATATATACAGTGACCCCCGACCTACGATGGCCCCGACATACCATATATATACAGTGACCCCCCGACCTACGATGGCCCCGACATACCATATATATACAGTGACCCCCCGACCTACGATGGCCCCGACATACCATATATATATATATACAGTGACCCCCCGACCTACGATGGCCCCGACATACCATATATATATATATATATATATATATATATATACAGTGACCCCCGACCTACGATGGCCCCGACATACCATATATATACAGTGACCCCCCCGACCTACGATGGCCCCGACATACCATATATATACAGTGACCCCCGACCTACGATGGCCCCGACATACCATATATATACAGTGACCCCCGACCTACGATGGCCCCGACATACCATATATATACAGTGACCCCCCGACCTACGATGGCCCGACATACCATATATATACAGTGACCCCCCGACCTACGATGGCCCCGACATACCATATATATACAGTGACCCCCGACCTACGATTGCCCCGACATACCATATATATATATACAGTGACCCCCCCGACCTACGATGGCCCCGACATACCATATATATACAGTGACCCCCCGACCTACGATGGCCCCGACATACCATATATATACAGTGACCCCCGACCTACGATGGCCCCGACATACCATATATATACACAGTGACCCCCCGACCTACGATGGCCCCGACATACCATATATATACAGTGACCCCCGACCTACGATGGCCCCGACATACCATATATATACACAGTGACCCCCCGACCTACGATGGCCCCGACATACCATATATATACAGTGACCCCCCGACCTACGATGGCCCCGACATACCATATATATACAGTGACCCCCCCGACCTACGATGGCCCCGACATACCATATATATACAGTGACCCCCCCCGACCTACGATGGCCCCGACATACCATATATATACAGTGACCCCCCGACCTACGATGGCCCCGACATACCATATATATACAGTGACCCCCCGACCTACGATGGCCCCGACATACCATATATATACAGTGACCCCCGACCTACGATGGCCCCGACATACCATATATATACAGTGACCCCCCGACCTACGATGGCCCCGACATACCATATATATATATATACAGTGACCCCCGACATACGATGGCCCCGACATACCATATATATATACAGTGACCCCCCCGACCTACGATGGCCCCGACATACCATATATATATACAGTGACCCCCCGAACTACGATGGCCCCGACATACCATATATATATACAGTGACCCCCCCGACCTACGATGGCCCCGACATACCATATATATATACAGTGACCCCCCCGACCTACGATGGCCCCGACATACCATATATATATACAGTGACCCCCCGACCTACGATGGCCCCGACATACCATATATATATACAGTGACCTCCGACCTACGATGGCCCCGACATACCATATATATATATACAGTGACCCCCGACATACGATGGCCCCGACATACCATATATATATACAGTGACCCCCCGACCTACGATGGCCCCGACATACCATATATATATACAGTGACCCCCCGACCTACGATGGCCCCGACATACCATATATATACAGTGACCCCCCCGACCTACGATGGCCCCGACATACCATATATATATACAGTGACCCCCCGAACTACGATGGCCCCGACATACCATATATATATACAGTGACCCCCCCGACCTACGATGGCCCCGACATACCATATATATATACAGTGACCTCCGACCTACGATGGCCCCGACATACCATATATATATATACAGTGACCCCCGACATACGATGGCCCCGACATACCATATATATATACAGTGACCCCCCGACCTACGATGGCCCCGACATACCATATATATACAGTGACCCCCCCGACCTACGATGGCCCCGACATACCATATATATATACAGTGACCCCCCGAACTACGATGGCCCCGACATACCATATATATATACAGTGACCCCCCCGACCTACGATGGCCCCGACATACCATATATATATACAGTGACCTCCGACCTACGATGGCCCCGACATACCATATATATATATACAGTGACCCCCCGACCTACGATGGCCCCGACATACCATATATATACAGTGACCCCCCGACCTACGATGGCCCCGACATACCATATATATATACAGTGACCCCCCGACCTACGATGGCCCCGACATACCATATATATATACAGTGACCCCCCGACCTACGATGGCCCCGACATACCATATATATATACAGTGACCCCCCGACCTACGATGGCCCCGACATACCATATATATACAGTGACCCCCGACCTACGATAGCCCCGACATACGATCACTCTGAGTCCATCACATGTTGAAGGCAGCACCAACATACGATGCTTTTGTATGTCGGGGTCATCGCATATACGTCTATCCCTCAGCGCAGACTGCTTCAGTTGCCCCCGGATAGCCGTTTACGGTGCCCCGTGCGAGGATGTTGGGGAAGCAGAGACCTTGCCGGAGCGACTGGGACGCGGCGACAGTGATGGAAGGCGACATCCTGGGGAGCGGTGATGAGTGGTGACGGTCCGGAGCGGCGGAGACAGGTGAGTATAACCTCCAATACCAGTGGTCTTCAACCTGCGGACCTCCAGATGTTGCTGTTTGCTGTCTGGGCATGCTGGGAGTTGTAGTTTTGCAACATCTGGAGGTCCGCAGGTTGTAGACCACTGTCCTATACTTTACTTTGCACGGATCCCTCAACATACGATGTTCCATTTGTAGCGGATTCCCATCGTATGCTGAGGGACACTGTTGTCCCAATTATCTTTTTGGTTCTTTCCCATACACCACACAGCTTAGTCGCCATGGCCTTGCGTCCTCCTATCCTTAATCTTCCACTCTCTAATCATTCCCATATTGATCTTATACATTTTATAAAACAAGGAATAGACGGTAACGTTCCCTGTTCTTGTACCAAAAACAGCAGCTGGGACGCCAGGAAGTAAAAGAAAAATCTGGGACTTTTAAAGGGGTTCTCCGGTGCTTACACATCTTATCCCCTGTCCAAAGGATAGATAAGATGCCTGATCACGGGGGTCCTGCTGCTGGGGACCCCCGGGATCATGCACGTGGCACCCCGCTTGTAATCAGTCCCCGGAGCCTGATAGCTGTCACGCCCCCTCCCGTAGGCTTGTATTGAGGGGCGGAGCGTGACGTCACGCGGGGGCGGGGGCATGACGTCACGCGGGGGCGGGGGCATGACGTCACGCAGGGGCGGGGCATGACATCACACGGGGGCGGGGGCGTGACGTCACACGGGGGCGGGGCATGACATCACGCAGGGGCGGGGCGTGACGTCACACGGGGGCGTGGCGTCACACTGGGGCGGGGGCATGACATCACACGGGGGCGGGGGCATGACATCACACGGGGGCGGGGCATGACATCACACGGGGGCGTGATGTCACACGGGGGTGGGGGCGTGGCGTCACACGGGGGCGGGGGCGTGACATCACACGGGGGCATGACATCACACAGGGGCGGGGGCATGACATCACACGGGGGCGGGGCATGACATCACACTGGGGCGGGGGCATGACATCACACGCCGCCGGCCCTGTGGTCATCCGTAATCAGACCTGGAGCGCACACGCTCCGGGGACTGATTACAAGCGGGGTGCCGCGTGCATGATCCTCGGGGTCCCCAGCGGCAGGACCCCCGTGATCAGGCATCTTATCTATCCTTTGGCCAGGGGATAAGATGTGTAAGCACCGGAGAACCCCTTTAAGCCTCCCAATTCTGAGGGCCGAGCCAAGTATTTTTATTTTAATCCTTACCCTTTTCCGTCCCCAGATTAATTCATGTAATTTGTCCCCAGTAATCCCAAAAGCCCAACCTTGACCCATATGGGTGTCAGTCTCAAAGTGTAGACCCCTGGGCAGTATCCCCGTGTTTACAGATATCCTGTCGGCCATATTTAATCTCTATTTACCCGCACACTAATACTTATCCTTTCCAACGTCTCTGGATATTTTTATGCCTAAATCCTCCGAATGCTCCGTCATTTTCCTAATGTTGACACTTCCAATGTGCGATTCTATCTCCTCATCCAAAGGGAAACCATTTTTGCCACTTGATTTTAGGCCCTGATGATGTTCCAAATTCTTCTCCAATCTGTACCCCCTCAGACACGTTCTGCTTCGGGTTTCTAATAAACAAAATCTCTTCCTATCCCCCTGTGCTCCAAACCCAGAAAAACTATTTGAATTCCTAATATTAATACCGTATTTTTCACCATATAAGACGCACTTTTTCTTCCCCAAAACTGGGGGGGAAAAGTCGGCGGATATCGCGGCGGTCCCTGCAGCCATCAACGGTCGGGACCCGCGGCTAATACAGGACATCACCAAGCGCAGTGATGCCCTGTATTAACCCTTCAGATGCGACGATCAAAGCTGACCGCCGCGTGTGAAGTGAAAGTGACACTAACCCGGCTGCTCAGTCAGGCTGTTCGGGACCGCGGCGGTGAAATCATGGCGTCCCGAACAGCTTACAGGACACCGGGAGGGACCTTACCTGCCTCCTCGGTGTCTGCTCCGTGCCGGGATCCCCTGCATGGCCGGCGCTCTCCTTCGTCGTTGTCGCGCACGCCGTCCCGTCATCTAATAGGAGCGGCGTGCGTAGCGACGTGATGGCGGCGATGGAGAGCGAGGATACCGGGCAGCGGTGACGTTCCGGAGCAGCAGGGACAGGTGAGTATAACTTCCTATACCAGTGGTCTTCAACCTGAGGACCTCCAGATGTTGCAAAACTACAACTCCCAGCATGCCCGGACAGCCGTTGTCCTATACTTTACATTGTATTTGGTTCAGAATCTTTCTTTTCTAGATTTTTATGCTTTAACATTAGGTGCGTCTTATATCACACAAAATACGGTATCTAACGGCTCCATAGACAGTGCGGATAATAATGGGGGCAGCGCTGCCCCCTTCCAAATGTATATATTCTGACAGTCATCCATTTATATGTCTTCTCGCTATTCATCAATATATTGTTCTTACTGCCTGATAAATAAAAGACCCCAAACCAAAAAATCCAACTACTCTTAAAAGGAAACCCCACCCCACCCTGCCAAACGCTTTATTTGCGTCTAATGACAGGATGGAGCGGGGTCCCCCCCCCAATGATTGAATACCCCCCAAAAAACCCTCTGCAGATTTGTTTCCATGCTTCTACCTGCTGCAGACCCTCTGTTCTTCACTTGTTCCACGATTCCATTAAGCCGAATATTTTGGCCGATTTATCGTCTGTATTCAGTGATATTGGGCGATGGCTCCCGGTCACTTCACCATCGCCGCTTCCTTTGGGATTAACAATCGCTTCAAGGATTCATCAAACACTAACGAGCAGGTTGGCAAAACTCCCCCAAATGTTCTATATATCTCGAACACCAACCTGTCAGATCCGGGTGCAGAGTTACCCGAAAATGTTTTCAGAGCTTCATGAATGTCCTTTAATGGAGTTGGTGTCGGCCTGATCCGCCATTATTCACACCAAGTGACACCAAGAGCGGCTCAACCTGTGACCCCTTAGGACCAATCAGTGACGTGAACGACCTCGGGGAGAGGGTCCCCTAAAATATGTCTAGGAAGGAAACCACCTTACTGCCAAAAGAAGACGAATTACAGGAACTAGCAGAATAGTGAGTGCAGCTCTGGAGGATAAGACATGATGTAACAGCAGAATAGTGTGTGCAGCTCTGGAGGATAAGACATGATGTAACAGCAGAATAGTGAGTGCAGCTCTGGAGGATAAGACATGATGTAACAGCAGAATAGTGAGTGCAGCTCTGGAGGATAAGACAGGATGTAACAGCAGAATAGTGAGTGCAGCTCTGGAGGATAAGACATGATGTAACAGCAGAATAGTGAGTGCAGCTCTGTAGGATAAGACCTGATGTAACAGCAGAATAGTGAGTGCAGCTCTGGAGGATAAGACATGATGTAACAGCAGAATAGTGAGTGCAGCTCTGGAGGATAAGACATGATGTAACAGCAGAATAGTGAGTGCATCTCTGGAGGATAAGACATGATGTAACAGCAGAATAGTGAGTGCAGCTCTGGGGGATAAGGCATGATGTAACAGCAGAATAGTGAGTGCAGCTCTGGAGGATAATAAGACCTGATGTAACAGCAGAATAGTGAGTGCAGCTCTGGAGGATAAGACATGATGTAACAGCAGAATAGTGAGTGCAGCTCTGGAGGATAAGACATGATGTAACAGCAGAATAGTGAGTGCAGCTCTGGAGGATAATAAGACCTGATGTAACAGCAGAATAGTGAGTGCAGCTCTGGAGGATAATAAGACATGATATAACAGCAGAATAGTGAGTGCAGCTCTGGGGGATAAGACACGATGTAACAGCAGAATAGTGAGTGCAGCTCTGGAGGATAAGGCATGATGTAACAGCAGAATAGTGAGTGCAGCTCTGGAGGATAATAAGACCTGATGTAACAGCAGAATAGTGAGTGCAGCTCTGGAGGATAATAAGACATGATGTAACAGCAGAATAGTGAGTGCAGCTCTGGAGGATTATACCCGGTGCGCCCTCTTACCTGGGGAGTAGAGGCTGATGGTTCTCCCAGCGCTGGCGTCCTGACATTTCTTCATGAAGTCGGAGATCTTCCACAGGAGGGCGCCATCGTACGTCGTCTGCTGGAGATTGGTAAGATGGTCGTGCAGCTCGTTCACCTCAATCTCCTTCTGGGCGATCGTGCAGCACAAATCCGCCATCTGGAGGCGAAACGATAGTGTATGAGGGGCTGTGATGTCATATAATGGTGTACGGTGTGATGTCATATATAATGGTGTACGGTGTGATGTCATATATAATGGTGTACGGTGTGATGTCATATATAATGGTGTACGGTGTGATGTCATATATAATGGTGTACGGTGTGATGTCATATATAATGGTGTACGGTGTGATGTCATACATAATGGTGTACGGTGTGATGTCATATATAATGGTGTACGGTGTGATGTCATATATAATGGTGTACGGTGTGATGTCATATAATGGTGTACGGTGTGATGTCATATATAATGGTGTACGGTGTGATGTCATATAATGGTGTACGGTGTGATGTCATATATAATGGTGTACGGTGTGATGTCATATATAATGGTGTACGGTGTGATGTCATATATAATGGTGTACGGTGTGATGTCATATATAATGGTGTACGGTGTGATGTCATATATAATGGTGTACGGTGTGGTGACATATATAATGGTGTACGGTGTGGTGTCATATATAATGGTGTACGGTGTGATGTCATATATTAATGGTGTACGGTGTGATGTCATATATAATGGTGTACGGTGTGATGTCATATATAATGGTGTACGGTGTGATGTCATATATAATGGTGTACGGTGTGATGTCATATATAATGGTGTACGGTGTGATGTCATATATAATGGTGTACGGTGTGATGACATATATAATGGTGTACGGTGTGATGACATATATAATGGTGTACGGTGTGATGTCATATATAATGGTGTACGGTGTGATGACATATAATGGTGTACGGTGTGATGACATATATAATGGTGTACGGTGTGATGTCATATAATGGTGTACGGTGTGATGTCATATATAATGGTGTACGGTGTGATGTCATATAATGGTGTACGGTGTGATGTCATATATAATGGTGTACGGTGTGATGTCATATATAATGGTGTACGGTGTGATGTCATATAATGGTGTACGGTGTGATGTCATATATAATGGTGTACGGTGTGATGTCATATATAATGGTGTACGGTGTGGTGACATATATAATGGTGTACGGTGTGATGTCATATATAATGGTGTACGGTGAATTCAT
>NW_026610836.1:622554-718875 GCF_029499605.1 Hyla sarda | reverse complement strand
TCACCTCTTATAATCTACGTCCCCATTCCCCCTCCACCTCTTATAATCTACCCCCCCCATTCCCACTCCACCTCTTATAATCTACGTCCCCCATTCCCCCCCACCTCTTATAATCTACTCCCCCATTCCACCCTCCACCTCTTATAATCTACCCCCCCATTCCCCCTCCACCTCTTATAATCTTACCCCCCCATTCCCCCTCCACCTCTTATAATCTACCCTCCCCATCCCCCCTCCTATAATCTACCCCCCATTCCCCCTCCACCTCTTATAATCTACCCCCCATTCCCCCCCACCTCTTATAATCTACTCCCCCATTCCCCCTCCACCTCTTATAATCTACCCCCCCATTCCCCCTCCACCTCTTATAATCTACCCCCCCCATTCCCCCTCCACCTCTTATAATCTACCCCCCATTCCCCCTCCACCTCTTATAATCTACCCCCCCATTCCCCCTCCACCTCTTATAATCTACCCCCCCATTCCCCCTCCACCTCTTATAATCTACCCCCCCCCCGATTCCCCCTCTTATAATCTACGCCCCCCATTCCCCCTCACCTCTTATAATCTACCCCCCCATTCCCCCTCCACCTCTTATAATCTACCCCCCTATTCCCCCTCCACCTCTTCTAATCTACCCCCCCATTCCCCTCCACCTCTTATAATCTACACCCCCCATTCCCCCTCCACCTCTTATAATCTACCCCCCCATCCCCCCTCCACCTCTTATAATCTACCCCCCCATTACCCCTCCACCTCTTATAATCTACCCCCCATTCCCTCTCCACCTCTTATAATCTACCCCCCCCCCCCCGGTTCCCCCCTCCACCTCTTATAATCTACACCCCCCCATTCCCCCTCCACCTCTTATAATCTACCCTCCCCATCCCCCCTCCACCTCTTATAATCTAAACCCCACCTGATTACCCCTCCACCTCTTATAATCTACCCCCTCCATTCCCCCTCCACCTCTTATAATCTACCCTCCCATCCCCCCTCCACCTCTTATAATTTACCCCCCATTCCCTCTCCACCTCTTATAATCTACCCCCCCCATTCCCCCTCCACCTCTTATAATCTACCCCCCCATTCCCCCTCCACCTCTTATAATCTACCCCCCCCCATTCCCTCTCCACCTCTTATAATCTACCCCCCATTCCCCCTCCACCTCTTATAATCTACCCCCCCATTCCCCCTCCACCTCTTATAATCTACCCCCCCCCATTCCCCCTCCACCTCTTATAATCTACCCCCCCATTCCCTCTCCACCTCTTATAATCTACCCCCCATTCCCCCTCCACCTCTTATAATCTACCCCCCCATTCCCCCTCCACCTCTTATAATCTACCCCCCCATTCCTCCTCCACCTCTTATAATCTACCCCCCCCCCGATTCCCTCTCCACCTCTTATAATCTACCCCCCATTCCCCCTCCACCTCTTATAATCTACCCCCCCCATTCCCTCTCCACCTCTTATAATCTACCCCCCCCATTCCCCCCTCCACCTCTTATAATCTACGCCCCCCCATTCCCCCCCACCTCTTATAATCTACCCCCCCATTCCCCCCTCCACCTCTTATAATCTAGCCCCCCCATTCCCCTCCACCTCTTATAATCTACGCCCCCCCATTCCCCCTCCACCTCTTATAATCTACCCCCCCCCCCCCCGATTCCCCCCTCCACCTCTTATAATCTACCCCCCCCCCCCACCTCATATATCTACGCCTTGTCACCCTCCCCCATCAGTCAGCAGAACAAAGTCCATCAAATTCCCCATCCACCCCCCCCCCGCCTTATAATCTACACCTCCCCCATCCACCCCCCCCCCGCTTTATAATCTACACCTCCCCCCATCCACCCCCCGCTTTATAATCTACACCTCCCCCCCATCCACCCCCCCGCTTTATAATCTACACCTCCCCCCCCATCCACCCCCCACCGCCTTATAATCTACACCTCCCCCCCATCCACCCCCGCCTTATAATCTACACCTCCCCCCCATCCCCCCACCACCTTATAATCTACCCCCCTATTCCCTCTCCACCTCTTATAATCTACCCCCCCATTCCCCCTCCACCTCTTATAATCTAACCCCCCCCCCATTCCCCCCTCCACCTCTCTTATAATCTACCCCCCCATTCCCCCTCCCCCTCTTATAATTTACCCCCCCATTCCCCTCTCCACCTCTTATAATCTACCCCCCCATTCCCCTCTCCACCTCTTATAATCTACCCCCCATTCCCCCATCCACCTCTTATAATCTACCCCCCCATTCCCCCTCCACCTCTTATAATCTACCCCCCCATTCCCCTCCCCCTCTTATAATCTACCCCCCATTCCCCCTCCGCCTTTTATAATCTACCCCCCATTCCCTCTCCACCTCTTTTAATCTACCCCCCCATTCCCCCTCCACCTCTTATAATCTACCCCCCATTCCCTCTTCCACCTCTTATATTCTACCCCCCCCCCATTCCCCCTCCACCTTTTATAATCTACCCCCATTCCCCCTCCACCTCTTATAATCTACCCCCCCCATTCCCCCTCCACCTCTTATAATCTACGTCCCCCATTCCCCCCTCCACCTCTTATAATCTACGTCCCCCATTCCCCCTCCACCTCTTATAATCTACCCCCCCCCGATTCCCTCTCCACCTCTTATAATCTACTCCCCCATTCCCCCTCCACCTCTTATAATCTACCCCCCCATTCCCCCTCCACCTCTTATAATCTACTCCCCCATTCCCCCTCCACCTCTTATAATCTACCCCCCATTCCCCCTCCACCTCTTATAATCTACGTCCCCCATTCCCCCCCCACCTCTTATAATCTACTCCCCCATTCCCCCTCCACCTCTTATAATCTACCCCCCCATTCCCCCTCCACCTCTTATAATCTACCCCCCCCATTCCCCCTCCACCTCTTATAATCTACCCTCCCCATCCCCCCTCCTATAATCTACCCCCCATTCCCCCTCCACCTCTTATAATCTACCCCCCATTCCCCCCCACCTCTTATAATCTACTCCCCCATTCCCCCTCCACCTCTTATAATCTACCCCCCCATTCCCCCTCCACCTCTTATAATCTACCCCCCCATTCCCCCTCCACCTCTTATAATCTACCCCCCCATTCCCCCTCCACCTCTTATAATCTACCCTCCCCATTCCCCCTCCTATAATCTACCCCCCCCATTCCCCCTCCACCTCTTATAATCTACCCCCCCCCCCATTCCCCCTCCACCTCTTATAATCTACCCCCCCATTCCCCCTCCACCTCTTATAATCTACCCCCCCATTCCCCCTCCACCTCTTATAATCTACCCCCCCCCGATTCCCCCTCTTATAATCTACGCCCCCCATTCCCCCTCCACCTCTTATAATCTACCCCCCCATTCCCCCTCCACCTCTTATAATCTACCCCCCTATTCCCCCTCCACCTATTCTAATCTACCCCCCCATTCCCCCTCCACCTCTTATAATCTACGCCCCCCCCATTCCCCCCCTCCACCTCTTATAATCTACCCCCCCATCCCCCCTCCACCTCTTATAATCTACCCCCCCCATTACCCCTCCACCTCTTATAATCTACCCCCCATTCCCTCTCCACCTCTTATAATCTACCCCCCCCCCAGTTCCCCCCTCCACCTCTTATAATCTACACCCCCCCATTCCCCCTCCACCTCTTATAATCTACCCTCCCATCCCCCCTCCACCTCTTATAATCTAAACCCCACCTGATTACCCCTCCACCTCTTATAATCTACCCCCTCCATTCCCCCTCCACCTCTTATAATCTACCCTCCCATCCCCCCTCCACCTCTTATAATTTACCCCCAATTCCCTCTCCACCTCTTATAATCTACCCCCCCATTCCCCCTCCACCTCTTATAATCTACCCCCCCCATTCCCCCTCCACCTCTTATAATCTACCCCCCCATTCCTCTCCACCTCTTATAATCTACCCCCCATTCCCCCTCCACCTCTTATAATCTACCCCCCCATTCCCCCTCCACCTCTTATAATCTACCCCCCCATTCCCCCTCCACCTCTTATAATCTACCCCCCCATTCCCCCTCCACCTCTTATAATCTACCCCCCCCATTCCCTCTCCACCTCTTATAATCTACCCCCCCATTCCCCCTCCACCTCTTATAATCTACGTCCCCCATTCCCCCTCCATCTCTTATAATATACCCCCCCATTCCCTCTCCACCTCTTATAATCTACCCCCCCATTCCCCCTCCACCTCTTATAATCTACCCCCCCCCCATTCCCCCTCCACCTCTTATAATCTACCCCCCCATTCCCCCTCCACCTCTTATAATCTACATCCCCCCATTCCCCCTCCACCTCTTATAATCTACCCCCCATTCCCCCTCCACCTCTTATAATCTACCCCCCCATTCCTCCTCCACCTTTTATAATCTACCCCCCCCCCATTCCCCCCCACCTCTTATAATCTACCCCCCATTCCCCCCTCCACCTCTATAATCTACGCCCCCCATTCCCCCTCCACCTCTTATAATCTACGCCCCCCCCGATTCCCCCCCTCCACCTCTTATAATCTACGCCCCCCCATTCCCCCTCCACCTCTTATAATCTACCCCCCCCGATTCCCCCCTCCACCTCTTATAATCTACGCCCCCCCATTCCCCCTCCACCTCTTATAATCTACCCCCCCGATTCCCCTCCACCTCTTATAATCTACCCCCCCCCCGATTCCCCCCCTCCACCTCTTATAATCTACCCCCCCACCTCATATAAGCCTCCACCTCTTAGAATCACACCCTACCTCCCCCACCTCATCCCTCCCCCATCAGTCAGCAGAACAAAGTCCCATCAAATTCCCATAAAGTTGATAAACGTTCCGGAGCCAAAACCGGCGCCAGAGGAATCTGAGGAGAACACGAAAACCACAGAGAGAACAAAATCACCATTAACACTCAAGCGAGCGGCCACAATAAGAGCCTACGGGGCCCCCGGCCAGGAGCTGGTTGGATCCCCCGGTTAGAATCAGACAGTGGCTACTGGTCAGGATAAGATGGTGGCCCCTGTAGATGATCAGGTTGTGGCCCCTGTACATGATTAGGTTGGGGCCCCTGTACATGATTAGGTTGTGGCCCCTGTACATGATTAGGTTGGGGCCCCTGTACATGATTAGGTTGGGGCCCCTGTACATGATTAGGTTGGGGCCCCTGTACATGATTAGGTTGGGGCCCCTGTACATGATTAGGTTGGGCTCCTGTACATGATTAGGTTGGGGCCCCTGTACATGATTAGGTTGTGGCCCCTGAACATGATTAGGTTGGGGCCCCTGTACATGATTAGGTTGGGGCCCCTGTACATGATTAGGTTGTGGCCCCAATAGATGATTAGGTTGTGGCCCAATAGATGATTAGGTTGTGGCCCCTGTACATGATTAGGTTGTGGCCCAAGCCTTGCAAATATATTCATGTGCAAACAGCTTTTGTAGAAGGACATGTTCTGGGGGAGAGGCTGAGGGTCCGTCATGTGGAGGACGTGCGCTCAGCCTCAGCTACTACAGTATAATGAATGGATGACGTCTCCTGATCGAACGATGTGAATCCCACGAAAACATTATCTGGGTGTGAAGGTGATTGAAAACGCTGAGGTGCTCGTGATTCTACTTTATATGTAAAAGCCACAGATCGGAACAATTCATTACATAGAGAAAGCGGTGTCCAAGGGATTACCGAAAGAATACAGAATAAAGAGGAAGAAAAACGAAATGGAATTGAGAAATGACAAAAAAGGGAATTAGTAACGAGAGAATTCTAGGAGAAGAGATTAGGAAAAATAAGGTTACAAAGAAAGGTCGGGATACAGGAGTCAGTTCTTTCTCACTATAAAAGAGAACTATATATATATATATATATATATATATATATATATATATATATATATATAAGTATTGGGGTCTATTGGGGGCGGACAAAAAAATTGGTCGTCTGTTCCACAACCACCCGAGATTTATATACAGGAAAAATAGATTGATTGCCAACCATTTAAAGGAGTACTCCGGCCCTAAGACATCTTATCCCCTATCGATAGGATAGGGGGTAAGATGTCTGATCACGGGGGGTCCTGCTGCTGATCACGGGGGGGTCCCACCTGGGAGCACTGCAGGAAGAGCTGGAGGCTTCAAGTCTTATGACTCCCGACCATGGGGACGGAGTATCGTGAAGTCACGCCCGCCCCCTCAATGCAAGTCTATGGGAGGGGGCGTGACAGCCGTCACGCCCCCTCCCATAGACTTGCATTGAGGGGGCGGGGCGTGATGTCACACGGGGCGGATTCATGACGTCACGATACTCCATCCCCGTGGTCGGGAGGCATAAGACTTGAAGCCTCCAGCGCTTCCTGCAGTGCTCACAGGTGGGGGCTGCATGCTAGATTGCGGGGGTCCACAGCGGCGGACCCCCCCGATCAGACATCTTATGCCCCATCCTTTGGATACGGGATAAGATGTCTTAGGGACAAACTACCCCTTTAATAAGGGCTGATGTAAAAAAGAAAAAAACATCAGAAAGACAAAGATTTTTGAAAGCCAGACAGATGATTAGGTTGGGGCCCCTGTACATGATTAGGTTGTGGCCCCTGTAGATGATAAGGCTGTGGCCCCTGTAGATGATCAGGTTGTGGACCCTGTAGATGATCAGGTTGTGGCCCCTGTAGATGATAAGGCTGTGGCCCCTGTAGATGATCAGGTTGTGGACCCTGTAGATGATCAGGTTGTGGCCCCTGTAGATGATCAGGTTGTGGTCCCAGTAGATGATCAGGTTGTGGCCCCAGTAGATGATCAGGCTGTGGCCCCAGTAGATGATCAGGTTGTGGACCCTGTAGATGATCAGGTTGTGGCCCCTGTAGATGATCAGGTTGTGGCCCCTGTAGATGATCAGGTTGTGGCCCCTGAAGATGATCAGATTGTGGCCCCAGTAGATGATCAGATTGTGGCCCCAGTAGATGATCAGGTTGTGGACCCTGTAGATGATCAGGTTGTGGCCCCTGTAGATGATCAGGTTGTGGCCCCTGTAGATGATCAGGCTGTGGCCCCAGTAGATGATCAGGTTGTGGACCCTGTAGATGATCAGGTTGTGGACCCTGTAGATGATCAGGTGTGGCCCCAGTAGATGATCAGGCTGTGGCCCCAGTAGATGATCAGGTTGTGGACCCTGTAGATGATCAGGTTGTGGCCCCTGTAGATGATCAGGTTGTGGCCCCTGAAGATGATCAGATTGTGGCCCCAGTAGATGATCAGATTGTGGCCCCAGTAGATGATCAGGTTGTGGACCCTGTAGATGATCAGGTTGTGGCCCCTGTAGATGATCAGGTTGTGGCCCCTGAAGATGATCAGGTTGTGGCCCCTGTAGATGATCAGGCTGTGGACCCTGTAGATGATCAGGTTGTGGCCCCTGTAGATGATCAGGTTGTGGCCCCTGTAGATGATCAGGCTGTGGCCCCAGTAGATGATCAGGTTGTGGACCCTGTAGATGATCAGGTTGTGGCCCCTGAAGATGATCAGGTTGTGGCCCCTGAAGATGATCAGGTTGTGGCCCCTGAAGATGATCAGGTTGTGGATAAGGCTATGGCCCCTTTTTAGGATCAGGCTGTGGCCCCCATATAGGATCAGGCTGTGGCCCCTGGTTAGGGGCACCAATACACAAAGCTCATCAGGGATTAAGCCCGGATCCTCCCTGAACATCTGCAAACAATCTGCACCGGCCCAGAGCCGCAGTAACTTTCCACTCGCTGCATCGTAGTACTGAGAGCTGGGGCCCTACAGCAAGAGCAAGGACTACAGGGGCCCCTATCATGGGGAAATATATAGAGGAGGGCCCTACAGCAAGAGCAAGGACTACAGGGGCCCCTATCATGGGAGTATAAATAGAGTAGGGCCCTACAGCAAGTGTGAGGACTACAGGGGCCCCTATCATGGGGGTATATATAGAGGAGGGCCCTACAGCAAGAGCGAGGACTACAGGGGCCCCTATCATGGGGGTATATATAGAGGAGGGCCCTACAGCAAGAGCGAGGACTACAGGGGCCCCTATCATGGGGGTATATATAGAGAAGGGCCCTACAGCAAGAGCGAGGACTACAGGGGCCCCTATCATGGGGGTATATATAGAGAAGGGCCCTACAGCAAGAGCGAGGACTACAGGGGGCCCCTATCATGGGGGTATATATAGAGAAGGGCCCTACAGCAAGAGCGAGGACTACAGGGGCCCCTATCATGGGGGTATATATAGAGAAGGGCCCTACAGCAAGAGCGAGGACTACAGGGGCCCCTATCCTGGAGACATATACATATATATGTGATGGTCAGACACCTCTGACCCAGTCTGCTGTCCTGATAAGGATGATGGAGCGCTGTTCTGCCCCCTCCATATCTGCTGTCTCCCCCTCTTGTCCACGGTTTTGGTGCGGGGGCCCTTCCATAGTGCTGATGCCTGATCCAGCCTTGTGAGCTGGGACAGTGGACAGAGAGGAGCGAGGAACTGGTGCGGCTGTCTAATGTAAAAGGCGGCCGATATCAGGGAGAGAAGGGTCAGACATCTTGGATTTCAACTGCCCGATCAGCAGCCGTAAGGGGAACCTGACAGCAGCCCCTCATCTCCATTCAGAAGACATACACGCTCAGACAAGCCAAGTGTCCATGTGTATAGGACAGAGCTTTAGACCTTCCATTGTGTAGACTCCTGGAGTGAGTGGCCTGGTGGGCATGTGGACCCCTCAGCACCGTCCTCCTCCTCAGTGTTAGGAGCTAGTGTTGCAGAAGAGATGTGATTTGTAACCTGGCAGATGCTCCGCGAGTTCTTGTCGTGACGTTCCAGCTATTCTGCACAGTACATTCCAGCGTTGTCCTTAAAGAGACAGCTCCGCTCCTGCCCGACTCTCGGCCGCACCGAGCACTTTGTACACAGGCAGAAGGTCGGGATCTGATGTAAAGGGTATCTGCAGCCACAGTGACTAGAAGGGGATCCCCCTAAAGTGGCTGGTGCACCCCCACAAGTGGTGGCCCCTCACAGACCATAGCGGCACAATTGGACAGCCTGCAGGTTCAACCAGACTTGGAGGGAACTCTTAAAAAGATGAGATCTCACGACAATGCCGAATAGGGACACATGCATTCTGAAAATGCTACTTAGGAGATCCTCTTATAATTGGCGTAGTCGGTGGGATCATAGTGTCCATGACCCCACCAAGCAGTGCAGACCCCCCAACCCCTCAGTGATTCTACCTGCGAGAGCTGCATAACCAGTGGCCCCGAGTTTGATTGGCCAAGTATCTAACAAGCCAAAGAAGAATGTATAGATGGCCGGGTTAATACATCACGTTTTGTAGCCCACAAGTAGATTTGGTAGTTAAAACCTTGGAGGGAGATGCCCGGTAAGTACTGCCAGCTGATCAGCAGGGCGCCCTGGCTGCCATCTTCTGATGTTTGGAGGTGGTGGTCCAGAGACATCACACTTAATCTAAAGATCTGATTTTGCACCCATAGTTAAAGGGGATATCAGGAATAGAAAACCAGAGCTAATTTATTTCAAAACCAGCACCACCGCCTCCCCTTAGGTTGTGTGTGGAATTACAACTTGGCTCAATTCACTTTAATAGAACTGAGCTGCAATACCAAACACAACCTGAGGACAGAGGTGGTGCTGTTGTTTGAAGAAATCAGCTCTAATCACTTTAATGGGAGGGAGAGACAATTTGTTGGTCAGTCTATGGAACAAAGGGGCCGGGCCTGATGTGGACTGAATGGTCAGACACTTTTTCCGGGAGGCAACCATCAGCAAGAAGACAGTGATGGCCCTACTGTGGCCCCCTCACCATGCCTGATTCAGAGAGGGCCACTCCAGGTCTGCTGGAAGAAGTGAGAGGCTCATGAAGGGAACTGTAAGTAGCTCGCACAAGAGCGGACAAACCTGGGTCATCAATAAACTACTGCATGAAACCTGCGGCAGGGAACCACACACCAGGATCTGCTGGGGATCCAAGAGGATCGGGTGATAGGGTGAGAGGAAGCCGTGTGAGTGACCACAGGCAGGATGGTGAAGCGTTTGTCCACCAGACATTAAGAGACACCTGTCCCAGAGTCTGTAGAGGGACAAGAGGTGGAATTCACTTTGGTCCAAGGAGAAGGTTATATTTGGGCCCCTGTGTCACAGGTCCTGGGGCCCCAATCAGTGGGGGAGCACGTTTGCCCCTAACATTAGATGAGTTTGTTCGCAGTCTGGATGTTGCGGCGACACGGACTGGAAGGGGTTAATAATAAAAGCAAACTATAGGGGCAATAATAGCTGGCTGTATAGGAGGGGTTAGGGGAGCTGGCAGTGATAGGCGCAGGGAGTAGGTAGAGGAGGAGCTGGACAGGGTTAAAACAGGGTGACGTGTATCCGGCCGGCATCTTTGCAGAGTCACCGGACGGGGACAGCTTCCCGCCCTCCTTCCCCTTATTTTATCGTTTATGTTACCTTTTAATTAAAAAAATATATATGTAAAAAAAAGAGAAGATAGTATATAAAAAAAAGGTTGAAGACGACTACATGGCTATTTGCACGTGGAGAAGGTTTCTGGTGGTGGATTATGTGCCCTTGTGTCCCCTACTGACATTTTAGGCTAAGTCCCAGCGCGGCGGAGGAGAAATGGAGATGACGATTTCCTGGAGAGTAGAGTGTCTTGCCTGTCGAAGAGGGCGGCCGGCAAACCACTTACCTCCAAGAGTCTTAAGAGTTTTAAGAGTCAAAACGGATGTTGGACTCTAATGGTTATTTGAGATGGTTTATCAAAATAAACGCTGAGGCCGACCCCCAGTTGTCCAGCAAAGGTTCATTGTTGTCAGTGTCTTTATTTTATCAGACAGGTAGCTAATACACAGGGCAGATGAGGAGGGGGTCCTGAGCAGTTGTGCCCCCCCAGGACTCATGCACAGTCATCAGAAGTGGAGTAGATGGATTGACAGAGATGGGAGGTGGTGGTCATGGCCGCGCTTCGGACCATCTGCTACACCTACAAAGTGGAGCGCGGGGGTGTGCCTGATCACCTGACTCTGCTGACGTCTGACTGTCCCCCCCTCCCCTTATTTCTTTGGTAGTTGCAAGGAAACAGAGGAGGGTCCATCTGTACAGGATCGGGGGCCATGCTGATAAAGGGGCAGCATTGTAGCACTGGGCATTGGACTATGGTGGTTCAACAAGAAAAGCATCAAAGAGGCAATAAAAGAAGATGCAGGAAGGGTACGGAGTGCGGCTGTGACCACGTGGACAGTAAGAGGGACCTGCTGAGTGGGCCGAGGTCTAATCCAGCCCACGAGATCCCAAAAATGTGGGGCATGGGGGGCACAACTGCTCAGGACCCCCCCCCCCCTCCAGGATAGAACCGGCCTGGGTGGGAGAGGACATAATAGGTTATTATTACTATCATTATTTATCAATTGTATTATTATTGATTGTATCATTATTATCATTATTTATTGATTGTATTATTATTGATTGTATTATTAGTATCATTATTTAATGATTGTGTTATTATTATTAATATTATTAGTAGTAGTATTTCTATTTATTGATTGAATTATTATTATTGATTATATTATTACTAGTATCACTATTTATTGATTGTATCATTATTATCATTATTTATTGATTGTATTATTATTAGTATCATTATTATTAATAATAATATTTTTACGTTGTTCCTGTTGTGACCTTCTTGTTATTTTGCAATTACTGTAAAATTCCGGTGCCCTCCTTAAAGAGACAGTACCCTTTCTTCTAAGACGGGATACCCCTCAGAGATACATAGTGTCATAGGGGGAGCGTGAAGTCTCCTTGGCACAACACACCTTGGGGGCGCTCTTGTGCAGGTCCCTGGGTCACATGACTGTCACCCGGGGCCTGATTGTCTGTGGCAAGGGCAGAACAGCCACAGCGTTAATGTAGCGGGGTCAGAGAACTGATGTATAAATATAGAACGATCGTCGCAATCATGTGACCCAACACGGCATCGATTACAGCACAGGAAGCGCTATAAATATAACCGGGAGAGACATTAGGAGAGAAGTGGTACTGTGCAGTGTCTATACCTACACCCAGTATACAGGACAGGAGGAGAAGTGGTACTGTGCAGTGTCTATACCTACACCCAGTATACAGGACAGAAGGAGAAGTGGTACTGTGCAGTGTCTATACCTACACCCAGTATGCAGGACAGGAGGAGAAGTGGTACTGTGCAGTGTCTATACCTACACCCAGTATGCAGGACAGGAGGAGAAGTGGTACTGTGCAGTGTCTATACCTACACCCAGTATGCAGGACAGGAGGAGAAGTGGTACTGTGCAGTGTCTATACCTACACCCAGTATACAGGACAGGAGGAGAAGTGGTACTGTGCAGTGTCTATACCTACACCCAGTATACAGGACAGAAGGAGAAGTGGTACTGTGCAGTGTCTATACCTACACCCAGTATGCAGGACAGGAGGAGTGGTACTGTGCAGTGTCTATACCTACACCCAGTATGCAGGACAGGAGGAGAAGTGGCACTGTGCAGTGTCTATACCTACACCCAGTATGCAGGACAGGAGGAGTGGTACTGTGCAGTGTCTATACCTACACCCAGTATGCAGGACAGGAGGAGAAGTGGTACTGTGCAGTGTCTATACCTACACCCAGTATACAGGACAGAAGGAGAAGTGGTACTGTGCAGTGTCTATACCTACACCCAGTATGCAGGACAGGAGGAGTGGTACTGTGCAGTGTCTATACCTACACCCAGTATGCAGGACAGGAGGAGAAGTGGCACTGTGCAGTGTCTATACCTACACCCAGTATACAGGACAGGAGGAGAAGTGGTACTGTGCAGTGTCTATACCTACACCCAGTATACAGGACAGGAGGAGAAGTGGTACTGTGCAGTGTCTATACCTACACCCAGTATACAGGACAGGAGGAGAAGTGGTACTGTGCAGTGTCTATACCTACACCCAGTATGCAGGACAGGAGGAGAAGTGGTACTGTGCAGTGTCTATACCTACACCCAGTATACAGGACAGAAGGAGAAGTGGTACTGTGCAGTGTCTATACCTACACCCAGTATGCAGGACAGGAGGAGTGGTACTGTGCAGTGTCTATACCTACACCCAGTATGCAGGACAGGAGGAGAAGTGGCACTGTGCAGTGTCTATACCTACAACCAGTATGCAGGACAGGAGGAGTGGTACTGTGCAGTGTCTATACCTACACCCAGTATGCAGGACAGGAGGAGAAGTGGTACTGTGCAGTGTCTATACCTACACCCAGTATGCAGGACAGGAGGAGTGGTACTGTGCAGTGTCTATACCTACACCCAGTATGCAGGACAGGAGGAGTAGTACTGTGCAGTGTCTATACCTACACCCAGTATACAGGACAGGAGGAGAAGTGGTACTGTGCAGTGTCTATACCTACACCCAGTATACAGGACAGGAGGAGTGGTACTGTGCAGTGTCTATACCTACACCCAGTATACAGGACAGGAGGAGAAGTGGTACTGTGCAGTGTCTATACCTACACCCAGTATACAGGACAGGAGGAGAAGTGGTACTGTGCAGTGTCTATACCTACACCCAGTATACAGGACAGGAGGAGAAGTGGTACTGTGCAGTGTCTATACCTACACCCAGTATGCAGGACAGGAGGAGTGGTACTGTGCAGTGTCTATACCTACACCCAGTATACAGGACAGGAGGAGAAGTGGTACTGTGCAGTGTCTATACCTACACCCAGTATACAGGACAGGAGGAGAAGTGGTACTGTGCAGTGTCTATACCTACACCCAGTATACAGGACAGGAGAAGTGGTACTGTGCAGTGTATATACCTACACCCAGTATACAGGACAGGAGGAGTGGTACTGTGCAGTGTCTATACCTACACCCAGTATACAGGACAGGAGAAGTGGTACTGTGCAGTGTATATACCTACACCCAGTATACAGGACAGGAGGAGTGGTACTGTGCAGTGTCTATACCTACACCCAGTATGCGGTACAGGAGGAGAAGTGGTACTGTGCAGTGTCTATACCTACACCCAGTATACAGGACAGGAGGAGTGGTACTGTGCAGTGTCTATACCTACACCCAGTATACAGGACAGGAGAAGTGGTACTGTGCAGTGTTTATACCTACACCCAGTATACAGGACAGGAGGAGTGGTACTGTGCAGTGTCTATACCTACACCCAGTATACAGGACAGGAGGAGAAGTGGTACTGTGCAGTGTCTATACCTACACCCAGTATACAGGACAGGAGGAGAAGTGGTACTGTGTAGTGTCTATACCTACACCCAGTATACAGGACAGGAGGAGAAGTGGTACTGTGCAGTGTCTATACCTACACCCAGTATGCAGGACAGGAGGAGAAGTGGTACTGTGCAGTGTCTATACCTACACCCAGTATACAGGACAGGAGGAGAAGTGGTACTGTGTAGTGTCTATACCTACACCCAGTATACAGGACAGGAGGAGAAGTGGTACTGTGCAGTGTCTATACCTACACCAAGTATGCAGGACAGGAGGAGAAGTGGTACTGTGCAGTGTCTATACCTACACCCAGTATACAGGACAGGAGGAGTGGTACTGTGCAGTGTCTATACCTACACCCAGTATACAGGACAGGAGGAGAAGTGGTACTGTGCAGTGTCTATACCTACACCCAGTATACAGGACAGGAGGAGAAGTGGTACTGTGCAGTGTCTATACCTACACCCAGTATGCAGGACAGGAGGAGAAGTGGTACTGTGCAGTGTCTATACCTACACCCAGTATACAGGACAGGAGGAGGAGTGGTACTGTGCAGTGTATATATCTTCACCCAGTATACAGGACAGGAGGAGAAGTGGTACTGTGCAGTGTCTATACCTACACCCAGTATACAGGACAGGAGGAGAAGTGGTACTGTGCAGTGTCTATACCTACACCCAGTATGCAGGACAGGAGAAGTGGTACTGTGCAGTGTCTATACCTACACCCAGTATGCAGGACAGGAGGAGAAGTGGTACTGTGCAGTGTCTATACCTACACCCAGTATACAGGACAGGAGGAGAAGTGGTACTGTGCAGTGTCTATACCTACACCCAGTATACAGGACAGGAGGAGAAGTGGTACTGTGCAGTGTCTATACCTACACCCAGTATACAGGACAGGAGGAGAAGTGGTACTGTGCAGTGTCTATACCTACACCCAGTATACAGGACAGGAGGAGTGGTACTGTGCAGTGTCTATACCTACACCCAGTATGCAGGACAGGAGGAGAAGTGGTACTGTGCAGTGTCTATACCTACACCCAGTATACAGGACAGGAGGAGAAGTGGTACTGTGCAGTGTCTATACCTACACCCAGTATACAGGACAGGAGGAGAAGTGGTACTGTGCAGTGTCCTTATATACAGATACTGAGGAACTCTCTTATTTTATATAAAGTACAAAACATAAACCAACATAACATCCAGAACAATAATAATCAAATAAATATAAATAACCTGATACATAACAAATCCTAATATCACAAACACAAACACACAATCCCTTCTGGTCCAGGACAACACACACTATATACCTATATATACACACTACATACCTATATACACTACATACCTATATACACACACTACATACCTATATATACACTACATACCTATATACACACACTACATACCTATATATACACTACATACCTATATATACACTACATATATACACACTACATACCTATATATACACTACATACCTATATATACACACTACATACCTATATACACACTACATACCTATATATACACACTACATACCTATATACACACACTACATACCTATATATACACTACATACCTATATACACACACACTACATACCTATATATACACTACATACCTATATATACACTACATACCTATATATACACACTACATACCTATATATACACTACATGCCTATATATACACACACTACATACCTATATACACACTACATACCTATATATACACTACATACCTATATACACACACTACATACCTATATATACACTACATACCTATATATACACTACATATATACACACTACATACCTATATACACACTACATACCTATATACACACACTACATACCTATATATACACTACATACCTATATATACACTACATACCTATATACACACACTACATACCTATATATACACTACATACCTATATATACACACTACATACCTATATACACACTACATACCTATATATACACACACTACATACCTATATACACACACTACATACCTATATATACACACACTACATACCTATATACACACACTACATACCTATATACACACTACATACCTATATATACACATACTACATACCTATATATACACACTACATACCTATATATACACACACTACATACCTATATTTACACTACATACCTATATATACACACTACATACCTATATATACACACTACATACCTATATATACACACTACATACCTATATATACACACACTACATACCTATATATACACACTACATACCTATATATACACACAACCTATATATACACTACATACCTATATACACACTACATACCTATATACACACTACATACCTATATACACACTACATACCTATATATACACACACTACATACCTATATATACACACTACATACCTATATATACACACTACATACCTATATACACACACTACATACCTATATATACACACTACATACCTATATATACACACTACATACCTATATATACACACACTACATACCTATATACACACACTACATACCTATATACACACACTACATACCTATATATACACTACATACCTATATATACACTACATACCTATATATACACACTACATACCTATATATACACACTACATACCTATATATACACCACTACATACCTATATATACACTACATACCTATATATACACACTACATACCTATATACACACACTACATACCTATATACACACACTACATACCTATATACACACTACATACCTATATATACACACTACATACCTATATATACACTACATATATACACACTACATACCTATATATACACACTACATACCTATATATACACACTACATACCTATATATACACACTACATACCTATATACACACTACATACCTATATACACACACTACATACCTATATACACACTACATACCTATATATACACACTACATACCTATATATACACACTACATACCTATATATATACACTACATACCTATATACACACTACATACCTATATACACACTACATACCTATATATACACACTACATACCTATATATACACTACATACCTATATATACACTACATACCTATATACACACTACATACCTATATATACACACTACATACCTATATATACACTACATACCTATATACACACTACATACCTATATATACACTACATATATACACACTACATACCTATATATACACACACTACATACCTATATATATACACACTACATACCTATATATACACTACATATATACACACTACATACCTATATATACACACTACATACCTATATACACACTACATACCTATATATACACACTACATACCTATATATACACTACATACCTATATATACACACACTACATACCTATATATACACACTACATACCTATATACACACTACATACCTATATATATATACACTACATACCTATATACACACACTACATACCTATATATACACACACTACATACCTATATATATACACATACTACATACCTATATACACACTACATACCTATATACACACTACATACCTATATACACACTACATACCTATATATACACACTACATACCTATATATACACACTACATACCTATATATACACTACATACCTATATACACACTACATACCTATATACACACTACATACCTATATATACACACTACATACCTATATACACACACTACATAACTATATATACACTACATACCTATATATACACACACTACATAACTATATATACACTACATACCTATATATACACACTACATACCTATATATACACACTACATACCTATATACACACTACATATATACACACTACATACCTATATACACACACTACATACCTATATACACACTACATACCTATATACACTACATACCTATATATACACTACATACCTATATACACACACTACATACCTATATATACACACACTACATACCTATATACACACACTACATACCTATATATACACTACATACCTATATATACACACACTACATACCTATATACACACACACCACATACCTATATATACACACTACATACCTATATACACACTACATACCTATATACACACTACATACCTATATATACACACACTACATACCTATATACACACACCACATACCTATATATACACTACATACCTATATATACACACACTACATACCTATATATATACACTACATACCTATATACACACTACATACCTATATACACACTACATACTTATATACACACTACATACCTATATATACACACACCACATACCTATATATACACACTACATACCTATATACACACTACATACCTATATACACACTACATACCTATATACACTACATACCTATATATACACTACATACCTATATATACACACTACATACCTATATATACACTACATACCTATATATACACACTATATACCTATATATACACACTACATACCTATATACACACACTACATACCTATATACACACACTACATACCTATATATACACACTATATACCTATATATACACACTACATACCTATATACACACTACATACCTATATATACACTACATACCTATATTTACACTACATATCTATATATACACACACACTACATACCTATATACACACTATATACCTATATATACACACTACATACCTATATATACACACCACAAATCTATATGACTATATACACCACAAACCTATATAACTATATACACCACAACCTATATACACATCACATACCTATTGTTACGCCGAGCACTTCGGGTCCCTGCTCCTCCCCGGAGCGCTCGCGGCGTTTCTCTCTCTGCAGCGCCCCGGTCAGACCCGCTGACCGGGAGCGCTGCACTGACTCTGCCGGCGGGGATGCGATTCGCATAGCGGGACGCGCCCGCTCGCGAATCGCATCCCAAGTCACTGGTCCCCGGCTGTCCCGGTCCCCGGCTGTCATGTTCTGGCGCGCGCGGCTCCGCTCTCTAGGGCGCGCGCGCGCCAGCTCTCTGAGATTTAAAGGGCCAGTGCACCAATGATTGGTGCCTGGCCCAATCAGCCTAATTAGCTTCCACCTGCTCCCTGTCCATATTACCTCACTTCCCCTGCACTTCCTTGCCGGATCTTGTTGCCATTGTGCCAGTGAAAGCGTTTCCTTGTGTGTTCCTAGCCTGTGTTCCTGACCTCCTGCCGTTGCCCCTGACTACGATCCTTGCTGCCTGCCCTGACCTTCTGCTACGTCCGACCTTGCCTCTGCCTAGTCCTTCTGTCCCACGCCTTCTCAGCAGTCAGAGAGGTTGAGCCGTTGCAGGTGGATACGACCTGGTTGCTACCGCCGCTGCAAGACCATCCCGCTTTGCGGCGGGCTCTGGTGAATACCAGTAGCAGCTTAAAACCGGTCCACCGACACGGTCCACGCCAATCCCTCTCTGGCACAGAGGATCCACCTCCAGCCAGCCGAATCCTAACACCTATACACACACAGAACATATACCTATACAATTTTTATATATATATATATATATATATATATATATATATATATATATATACACACACACAAAAACAATAAATCAATAACCAAATAAGGTTATAGGAATATCCCCCACCTTCCCTATAACCTACACAAAAATATACACAAAATATAAATCAAATGTTATAAACTTATTCATAATACTCTTAATATTCCTATACATATATACAACCCCTATACATATATACAACCCTTATACAATATACAGCCCCTATACATATATACAACCCCTATACATATATACAACCCCTATACAATATACAACCCCCTATACAATATACAGTCCCTATACATATATACAACCCCTATACATATATACAACCCTTATACATATATACAACCCATATACATATATACAGTCCTTATAGAATATACAACTCCTATAAATATATACAGTCCTTATACAATATACAACTCCTATACATATATACAACCCCTATACATATATACAGTCCCTATACAATATACAACTCCTATACATATATACAACCCCTATACATATATACAGTCCCTATACAATATACAACTCCTATACATATATACAACCCCTATACATATATACAGTCCCTATACAATATACAACCCCTATACATATATACAGTCCTTATAGAATATACAACTCCTATAAATATATACAGTCCCTATACAATATACAACTCCTATACATATATACAACCCCTATACATATATACAGTCCCTATACAATATACAACTCCTATACATATATACAACCCCTATACATATATACAGTCCCTATACAATATACAACCCCTATACATATATACAGTCCTTATAGAATATACAACTCCTATAAATATATACAGTCCCTATACAATATACAACTCCTATACATATATACAACCCCTATACATATATACAGTCCCTATACAATATACAACTCCTATACATATATACAACCCCTATACATATATACAGTCCCTATACTTATATACAACCCCTATACATATATACAACTCCTATACATATATATAGTCCCTATACATAAATACAACTCCTACACATATATACAGTTCCTACACCATAACACCAACCCCTCAGGGCTCCGGTTCGATGTCTGTAGCCGCCTACATTTTTTCCTCTTTATCAAAACAAAACAAAAATGTCTGGTGACAGCTTCAGCCCATCACAGGGAGGAGATTACTCGGTTAGGGCACCTTAAAGGAGAACCCCCTCCACAGGGAAGAGGCTGCAAATGCCCCCAACTTTTCATACTCCAAAGAACGAACCTTCACCAGGTCACCGAGCGTGTTCCTACAAACCTCGTCCACGGGGAGGATTTTCTGTCTCGTCGACACTAAACACCTCGCTTGCCACGTGTGATACCTGACCACTGCGCTGACTATAAATGAAGTGCACCGGTCCTGGACACCCAGATCTTTGAAGGCCACATAAACTCACTCAGCATAGGAAAGGGCAGCCAGCCGCGGCCAGCCGATGGAAGCTCCCACCCTTTGATATACCTCTGTATTAAAAGGGCACTGAAGCAGGAAGTGGTCCATGTCCTCCAGCGCACCCCCACACTCCTCCCGGGGACAACCCTTTTCATCGGCGTTCCTGTACTTCAGATTGCCCCTTACATATACCTTACCATGGAAGCCTCGCCAGGTCAAGTCCCAAAACTTCAAGGGCATCCTAGGTGAAATTAAAAGAGACAACCCAATCCCTTGATCCCGACCTGGGCAATCCTTGAGGGCCAGTGGTTTCTGGAAATGGCTCAGCAAGACCCTGTTATCGAGGATTTTCCTCGGCAGAGTTCTTACCTCCCACATCCCCAGCCCCCACCTCCTGATGACCTTCAGAACCAGTGCAACATAAGTCGGGAGATGCCCGTGTGGCATGTGAAGATCCTTCACTTGACCGCCTCTCTCCCATTCCTGGAAGAAAGGCTGAAACCATCTCCTGCAAGAGACTACCCACGGAGGAGCCCTCTCTGTCCAGAGGTTTGATATAATGGTCTTTAAAAAGGTATTCACTAGAAATACCACTGGGTTGACATACCCATCCCGCCTAGTCTCCTCGTGCGGTAAGTCACCTCCCTTTTAATTAGGTTCAGTCTGTTCCCCCACAACATTAGGAAGAACAGACTGTAGACCCGGGCCCAGAGAGGTTCTGGCAAAAGGCTGACACTGCTCAAATAGATTAACAACGGGAGCAAGTAGGACCTGATCAAGAAGACCCTTTCCCTAAAGGTCAAAGACAAACCTTTCCACTGTTCCACTCTTTTGGAGACATCTTCCAGTCTGCTTTCCCAACTTCGTGTGGGGTAATCCCCGGGACCAAATTCAATGCCCAGAATTTTTGGGGCACAGGAAGGGTGTCCAGGAGACAAAACTCAGGGTCTCCACCTCCCAACCAAAGACTTTTGCACTTGTCCAGGTTGATCTTAGACCCGGATGCCTCCGAGTAGCAATCCACCTCCGACATCACTCATTCCGCCTCCCCTTGCGAAGAGACAAAAATGGAGATGTCATCAGCGTATTCCACTACCCTTAAGGCAAAATCCGGCACCGCCGGGTCCATCCTCACCCTCGCCAATGGTCCCCGATCGATCCTTCGAATGAAGGGGTCGATCGCGAACACATAAAGCAAAGGGATTAACGGACAGCCTGGACGCACACAAGACTCCACCTCAAAAGGGCGGCCCACCCAACCGTTTACCAATGGAAAAGTCTCAGGCCCTGCATACAATGTTCTCAGCCAATCCACAACCCGCCCCGGCAGACCGTATTTCAAAAAGGTGGACCAGAGATACTAGTGATCAACTCGTTCAAAAGCCTTTGCTTGATCCAAGGACAGCAGAAACCCCTTCCAGTGACCAGCCCGACCCTGCTCCACGGCCTCGCGGACTCCCAGCACCGCACTAAAAGTGCTACAACCGGGAACAGAGCAGTGCTGGGACCCCGAAAGGAGCTGGGGTGCAAATTTCACCAACCTGTTGAAGAGCACTTTTGCCAGGATCTTTCTGTCCACATTGAGAAGCGCTATGGGACGCCAATCCTCAATGCGGGACGAGTCTTTACCCTTTGACAGGATGATCAGAGTCGACCTCCTCATTGACCTCGACAGAGTGCCCGAGGATAGACACTCATTTATTATTTCAGTCAAGAGGGGAATCAAAGTGTCCTTAAAGGTCTTATAAAACTCGGATGTTAAGTCATCTGGCCCTGGCGACTTTTTGAGGGCAAGCCTCTCAATCGCCAGCTTCACTTCCTCTTCCCTGATCTTCTCTGTCAAAACACTAAGAGAGGGGTCTACTCCTGACTGGGAAATGGCATCAGCCAAGAAAGCCGACATACTGCCCCGAACTAGATCCCTCTTCCCCAAGGTGCGAGTAAAAGGCTCTGACGACCTCCAGGATCCCCGATCTGGACTTGTTCAGAGATCCTGTACTATCGACCAGGCCGGTCACGATCTTAAAATCCACTGACATCTTACAGCTCCGGCAATGGTCGGGGCGAGCGGGACTTCCTGAAATCCCTCTCGAAAACCAAAGATGCGTGTCTATCATACTGGCACTTCTTTAGCAGAGATTTCCTCTCGGTCACCTCCAGTCGAGACCAGAACCTCAAGTTTCCTCCTTAGTGCCTGATAGAGACGATCCCTATTCAGACCCCTAAGATTTGCAGTCTGGCAGAAGAATCTCGACACCCGCTTTTTGAACATCTCCCACCACTCTGACTTAGTGCTGCATAAGTCCAGTAATGGTACCTGGCTCTGCAGAAACTCCCCAAAGGACCGTCTTATCTCCTTGACTTCCAGGAGAGACAAATTCAGCTTCCACAATCCCCTTCCCATCCTGGGGGTCTCTGAAACATTCAAAGAAAACATAATCAAACAGTGATCGGAGAACTCTACCTCAACAACCTGCAAAGGTGAAGAGACAGAATCCTCCTTCAAAAAAAAACTGTCACGATGCCGGCTGGCAGGAGGTGGATCCTCTGTGCCAGAGAGGGATTGGCGTGGACCATGCTAGTGGACCGGTTCTAAGTCACTACTGGTTTTCACCAGAGCCCGCCGCAAAGCGGGATGGTCTTGCTGCGGCGGTAGTGACCAGGTCGTATCCACTAGCAACGGCTCAACCTCTCTGGCTGCTGAAGATAGGCGCGGTACAAGGGAGTAGACAGAAGCAAGGTCGGACGTAGCAGAAGGTCGGGGCAGGCAGCAAGGATCGTAGTCAGGGGCAACGGCAGGAGGTCTGGAACACAGGCTAGGAACACACAAGGAAACGCTTTCACTGGCACAATGGCAACAAGATCCGGCGAGGGAGTACAGGGGAAGTGAGGTATAAATAGGGAGTGCACAGGTGAACACACTAATTAGAACCACTGCGCCAATCAGCGGCGCAGTGGCCCTTTAAATCGCAGAGACCCGGCGCGCGCGCGCCCTAGGGAGCGGGGCCGCGCGCGCCGGGACAGGACAGACGGAGAGCGAGTCAGGTACGGAAGCCGGGGTGCGCATCGCGAGCGGGCGCCACCCGCATCGCGAATCGCATCCCGGCTGGAGACGGTATCGCAGCGCACCGGGTCAGTGGATCTGACCGGAGCGCTGCAGTAGCGAGAGTGAAGCGAGCGCTCCGGGGAGGAGCGGGGACCCGGAGCGCTCGGTGTAACAGTACCCCCCCCCTTGGGTCTCCCCCTCTTCTTAGAGCCTGAGAACCTGAGGAGCAGACTTTTGTCTAGGATATTGTCCTCAGGTTCCCAGGATCTCTCTTCAGGACCACAACCCTCCCAATCGACCAGAAAAAAAGTTTTCCCTCTGACCTTCTTGGAGGCTAGTATCTCTTTTACGGAGAAGATGTCCGAGGAGCCGGAAACAGGAGTGGGAGAAACAAGTTTGGGAGAGAAACGGTTGATGATGAGTGGTTTAAGAAGAGAAACGTGAAAGGCATTAGGAATACGAAGAGAAGGAGGAAGAAGAAGTTTGTAAGAGACAGGATTAATCTGGCACAAAATTTTGAAAGGACCAAGATAGCGTGGTCCCAATTTGTAGCTAGGGACACGGAAGCGGACATATTTAGCGGAGAGCCATACCTTGTCTCCAGGAGAAAAAATGGGGGGAGCTCTTCTTTTCCTATCAGCAAACTTCTTCATGCGTGATGAAGCCTGTAAAAGAGAATTTTGGGTCTCTTTCCATATGGTGGAAAGATCACGAGATATTTCATCCACAGCGGGCAAACCAGAGGGCAAGGGAGTAGGGAGGGGGGGAAGAGGGTGACGGCCGTACACCACGAAAAATGGGGATTTGGATTCAGAGACTCTGAAGTTATACGAGAATTCGGCCCATGGTAGAAGATCTGCCCAGTCATCCTGGCGGGAGGAAACAAAATGGCGTAAATAATCACCCAGGACCTGGTTAATTCTTTCCACTTGCCCATTGGATTGAGGATGATATGCAGAGGAAAAGTTTAATTTAATCTTGAGTTGTTTACAGAGAGCCCTCCAGAATTTTGACACGAATTGGACGCCTCTATCCGAGACGATCTGCATGGGCAACCCGTGAAGACGAAAAATGTGTACAAAAAATTGTTTTGCCAACTGAGGCGCTGAAGGAAGACCAGGAAGAGGGATGAAATGTGCCATCTTGGAGAATCGATCAATGACCACCCAAACAACAGTGTTGCCACGGGATGGGGGTAAGTCTGTAATAAAGTCCATACCAATCAGAGACCAAGGCTGTTCGGGGACAGGCAGAGGATGAAGAAGACCAGCGGGCTTCTGGCGAGGAGTCTTATCCCGGGCACAGACAGTGCAGGCTCGCACAAAATCCACAACATCCGTCTCCAGAGTCGGCCACCAATAGAAACGAGAGATGAGTTGCACGGATTTCTTGATACCCGCATGACCTGCGAGATGGGAGGAGTGACCCCATTTGAGGATTCCGAGGCGTTGGCGTGGAGAAACGAAGGTCTTCCCTGGAGGAGTTTGCCTGATGGAGGCTGGAGAAGTGGAGATCAGGCAGTCAGGGGGAATGATGTGTTGCGGAGAGAGCTCTACTTCCGAGGCATCCGAGGAACGAGAGAGAGCATCGGCCCTAATGTTCTTATCGGCAGGCCGAAAGTGAATTTCAAAATTAAATCGGGCAAAGAACAGAGACCACCTGGCCTGGCGAGGATTCAGCCGTTGGGCAGACTGGAGATAGGAGAGGTTCTTGTGATCGGTGTAAATAATAACTGGAAATCTTGATCCCTCCAGCAGATGCCTCCATTCCTCAAGTGCTAATTTAATGGCTAGAAGCTCTCGGTCCCCGATGGAGTAGTTCCTCTCAGCCGGAGAGAAGGTCCTAGAAAAAAAACCACAAGTAACAGCATGCCCGGAAGAATTTTTTTGTAGAAGGACCGCTCCAGCTCCTACAGAGGAGGCATCAACCTCCAATAGGAAGGGTTTAGATGGGTCAGGTCTGGAGAGCACGGGAGCCGAAGAAAAGGCAGACTTGAGCTGTTTAAAGGCGTCTTCCGCTTGAGGAGGCCATGACTTAGGATTGGCATTCTTCTTGGTTAAAGCCACGATAGGAGCCACAATGGTGGAAAAATGTGGAATAAATTGTCTGTAATAATTGGCGAACCCCAAAAAACGTTGGATAGCACGGAGTCCGGAGGGGCGTGGCCAATCTAAGACGGCAGAGAGTTTGTCTGGATCCATTTGTAGTCCCTGGCCAGAGACCAAGTATCCTAGGAAAGGAAGAGATTGACATTCAAACAGACATTTCTCCATTTTGGCATAAAGTTGATTGTCACGAAGTCTCAGAAGAACCATGCGGACATGCTGGCGGTGTTCTTCTAGGTTGGCAGAAAAAATCAGGATATCGTCCAGATATACAACAACACAGGAATATAAGAGATCACGAAAAATTTCATTAACAAAGTCTTGGAAGACGGCAGGGGCGTTGCACAGGCCAAAGGGCATGACCAGATACTCAAAGTGTCCATCTCTAGTGTTAAATGCCGTTTTCCATTCATCCCCCTCTCTGATGCGGATGAGATTATAAGCACCTCTTAAGTCCAGTTTGGTAAAGATGTGGGCACCTTGGAGGCGATCAAAGAGTTCAGAGATGAGAGGTAGGGGGTAGCGGTTTTTTACAGTGATTTTATTAAGACCGCGGTAGTCAATGCAAGGACGTAGGGAGCCATCTTTTTTGGACACAAAGAAAAATCCGGCTCCGGCAGGAGAGGAGGATTTGCGGATAAAGCCCTTCTTTAAATTTTCCTGGATATACTCAGACATAGCAAGAGTCTCTGGGACAGAGAGAGGATAAATTCTGCCCCGGGGTGGAGTAGTGCCCGGGAGGAGGTCAATGGGACAGTCATAAGGCCTGTGAGGAGGTAAAGTCTCAGCTTGTTTTTTGCAAAAAACATCCGCAAAGTCCATATAGGCCTTAGGGAGACCGGTTACAGGGGGAACCACAGGGTCACGGCAAGGAGTACTGGGAACCGGTTTAAGGCAGTCCTTGGAACAAGAGGGGCCCCAACTCTTGATCTCCCCAGTGGACCAATCCAGGGTTGGGGAGTGGTGTTGAAGCCAGGGTAGTCCAAGGAGAATTTCGGAAGTGCAATTGGGGAGGACCAAAAACTCAATTTTCTCATGATGAGGTCCGATGCACATTAGGAGGGGCTCCGTGCGGAAACGTATGGTACAGTCCAATCTTTCATTGTTAACACAATTGATGTAGAGGGGTCTGGCGAGACTGGTCAGCGGGATGTTGAACCTGTTGATGAGAGAGGCCAAAATAAAATTTCCTGCAGATCCGGAATCCAAGAAGGCCATAGTAGAGAAGGAGAAGGTAGAGGCAGATACCCGCACAGGCACAGTAAGACGCGGAGAAGCAGAGTTGACATCAAGGACTGTCTCACCTTTGTGCGGAGTCAGCGTACGTCTTTCCAGGCGGGGAGGACGGATAGGACAATCCTTCAGGAAGTGTTCGGTACTGGCACAGTACAGGCAGAGATTCTCCATGCGGCGTCGTGTCCTCTCTTGAGGTGTCAGGCGAGACCGGTCGACCTGCATAGCCTCCACGGCGGGAGGCACAGGAACGGATTGCAGGGAACCAGAGGAGAGAGGAGCCGGGGAGAAAAAACGCCTCGTGCGAACAAAGTCCATATCCTGGCGGAGCTCCTGACGCCTTTCGGAAAAACGCATGTCAATGCGAGTGGCTAGATGAATGAGTTCATGTAGGTTAGCAGGGATTTCTCGTGCGGCCAGAACATCTTTAATGTTGCTGGATAGGCCTTTTTTAAAGGTCGCGCAGAGGGCCTCATTATTCCAGGATAGTTCTGAAGCAAGAGTACGGAATTGTACGGCGTACTCGCCAACGGAAGAATTACCCTGGACCAGGTTCAACAGGGCAGTCTCAGCAGAAGAGGCTCGGGCAGGTTCCTCAAAGACACTTCGAATTTCCGAGAAGAAGGAGTGTACAGAGGCAGTGACGGGGTCATTGCGGTCCCAGAGCGGTGTAGCCCATGACAGAGCTTTTCCAGACAGAAGGCTGACTACGAAAGCCACCTTAGACCTTTCAGTAGGAAACTGGTCCGACATCATCTCCAAGTGCAGGGAACATTGAGAAAGAAAGCCACGGCAAAATTTAGAGTCCCCATCAAATTTATCCGGCAAGGATAGTCGTAGGCCTGAAGCGGCCACTCGCTGCGGAGGAGGTGCAGGAGCTGGCGGAGGAGATGGTTGCTGAAGCTGAGGTAGTAGCTGCTGTAGCATCACGGTCAGTTGAGACAGCTGGTGGCCTTGTTGCGCTATCTGTTGTGACTGCTGGGCGACCACCGTGGTGAGGTCGGCGACAACTGGCAGAGGAACTTCAGCGGGATCCATGGCCGGATCTACTGTCACGATGCCGGCTGGCAGGAGGTGGATCCTCTGTGCCAGAGAGGGATTGGCGTGGACCATGCTAGTGGACCGGTTCTAAGTCACTACTGGTTTTCACCAGAGCCCGCCGCAAAGCGGGATGGTCTTGCTGCGGCGGTAGTGACCAGGTCGTATCCACTAGCAACGGCTCAACCTCTCTGGCTGCTGAAGATAGGCGCGGTACAAGGGAGTAGACAGAAGCAAGGTCGGACGTAGCAGAAGGTCGGGGCAGGCAGCAAGGATCGTAGTCAGGGGCAACGGCAGGAGGTCTGGAACACAGGCTAGGAACACACAAGGAAACGCTTTCACTGGCACAATGGCAACAAGATCCGGCGAGGGAGTGCAGGGGAAGTGAGGTATAAATAGGGAGTGCACAGGTGAACACACTAATTAGAACCACTGCGCCAATCAGCGGCGCAGTGGCCCTTTAAATCGCAGAGACCCGGCGCGCGCGCGCCCTAGGGAGCGGGGCCGCGCGCGCCGGGACAGGACAGACGGAGAGCGAGTCAGGTACGGAAGCCGGGGTGCGCATCGCGACCGGGCGCCACCCGCATCGCGAATCGCATCCCGGCTGGAGACGGTATCGCAGCGCACCGGGTCAGTGGATCTGACCGGAGCGCTGCAGTAGCGAGAGTGAAGCGAGCGCTCCGGGGAGGAGCGGGGACCCGGAGCGCTCGGTGTAACAAAAACTATCTATCTTAGACCTAAACTCTCTACCTCTAAAGTAAGTGAACCCGCTGTGACCTGGGGTGTGCCGGATGTGGACATCCACCAGGCGAGACTCACTAGCCATTCTATTCAAGACGATGCTATCGTAATCTAGCCGATCCCTGGAGCCTCCCCCATCCCGAGACCTTGTCACAGTATTAAAGTCTCCTCCAAATATGACCTGCCGGGTAGTAAAAAGTAGGGGCTTAATCCTCATAAAGAGACTTTTCCGGTCCCACCTAGTCTGTGGACCATAGATGTTTATAAGGCGGAGCTCTTGTCCCTTCATGAGGACGTCTAATACCAGACATCTCCCCATTTCTAGCTCGATTACACGTCTGCATTCTACCTGAGCAGTTTTTAAAAAGAACCGCCACCCCGTTATACGGCTCGGCCGCAAGAGACCAGAAAGAGGGCCCATGGCGCCACTCACACTTCGCCTTATGGATAGCCATTAGATCGGCATAGGCCATATTCAAATTCGCGAATATTCGCAAATATATGGACGAATATTCGCGTATGCGAAAATTAACATATGCGAAAATTAGCATATACAAAAATTAGCATAAGCGGAAATTAGCGTATGCAAATTTTTGCATATGCAAAAATTTGCACGCCATTCTCACACAGTAGTATTAGAGCCTTCTTTACACACACAAGCTGGAAGCAGAGAGGGGTGATCACTGTGATGTCCACTGTGAAAAAAAAAAAAAAAAGAAAACGAATATTCGTAATTACGAATATATAGTGCTATATTCGTGAATATTCGCGAATATGCGACATTCGCGAATAAAATTCACATTGCGAATATTCGCGAGCAATACTACCTGGGACAGCCCTACCCCCCGTTACCAGAGAAGAAGGTTTGACGCTTCCCGAAGGCCTCACTTCAGACACCGGCACCTTGTCCCCGGCCTTCTCATCTGAGGAGATGTCATCCCTGAGGACTTGGTACCGGTTAGGGCTATCTACCAGAGGGGAGGCGGTAGATCCTTCCGCTGGTACCTGGACAAGGGTGAGGGGGACTGAATGATCCCACTCCAAAGAAGGGGAAACCTTCTCCTTCCTCTTCTTCCCCCTCTTTTTTCTGGCACCCGATTTCCTCTTATTCTTTAGCCACTCTTTGCTCTCCTCATCCATACTCTCTCCTGGAGAAGAGGTAGCAGTGATGAACCTTTTCTCCTCCTCCTCCAGCTCACCATCCCTCAGGTCCTCAGCAGAATCCACCATCTCAGGGTCAGGTAAAGCCCCCTCAGCTGCCACCTGAGGAGCCCCCTCCCTTTCCCTTTGGCGTGCCTCCAAACACCTCAGCCTAGAAGGTGTCATTCTTTTCTTCCTAGGGCCAGTAGTCTCCCTGCCTCCGCCTGTACCCTCTCCAGTGGAGTCACCATCTCGGCTAACCCCAGCTGGAGATTCGACCGAATTGGCAATAGAGACCGGACAGCGGCTGAAGGGGTGACCGAGGTCACCACACAGGTGAAAACAAATGTCCCCACAGGTTGCGTCGAGATGTCCTATCCCGAAGTGTGTCGGGTCACCGCACCTATGGCAGGCCATCGGCTGTCCCTGGTAGAAGACCAGGATCCTGTCCCTCCCCAGAAAAGTCGAAGAGGGAATGTGGGTGACAGAATTGCCTGAAACCTTCAACTTGACCATGAAGGTCCAGGCCCCTGATCAGATACCGAATTCATCCCTGTTCTTCTGGGGAATGCTGACCACCTCTCCATGACGCCCAATCCAGGTCATGATATCTATGCAAGAAAGAGATTCGTTACACGTTAATACCGTCACTTTCTTGATGTTATTCTGGCGAGAAATTGCCTGGACAGCAAAATCTCGCCACTCGGGTTCTATCTTTGTCAGCTCGTACCGAGACCAAAAGAGCTCGAGCCCTTCGGCCCGGACAAAACTGACATCGAAAAATGGGGTACCATGAGGATGTATCAGGGCAAAGATGTCACCTGCCCTGAAATCCATCTTGAGGAGGAGCTCTACCACCTTTGTCCTGTTTGGACAAGTATCATTGCCCCTCCACCTAAGACGGACCACATTCCTCCTGGTGACCCCAGACCCGGCTGTGTGGAGTGACCATGACTTCTCTCCTCTCCTTTGCTCTCGGAAGGCCCCGAGGCCGTGCCTCTCTATCCAAAAGGACAGTTCTACCTCTCTACCCTCTACAGTGATAGACTTATCCCCCCTCCGTAAGGCCTCCAGAAAGCGTCTCTGAAGGTCACTATTCCCAGGACCAGAGGGTGCAGGACTCTCATGTGGCCTACGAGACCCGGCAGCAACACTGGCATAACTCCTGTTGGGCACCGCTGCTGGAGGTTCTGATGGACCAATCACTCCAGCATCACTACCACTCTCCAAAGAATCCATACTCTCCCCCCTCTCACACTCACATCCCCTCCATCCATCCTGTCATCATCCTTCCCATCCTCCCTCACTCCCTCTCCCCCATTCACACCTGCATTCAGTCCTGGACCAGACCCCACAGACAGATCCTTAGGGCCAGATTAAGGCTGCCTGGAAGACGGAGCACTTCCTTATGTTGCCACCCCCCCCCCCCACACACAGTTCCCCCACATTAGGTGCAGTACAGTTCCCCCACATTAGGTGAAGTATAGTTTCCCCCACATTAGGTGCAGTATAGTTCCCCCACATTAGGTGCAGTATAGTTCCCCCACATTAGGTGTGCAGTATATTTCCCCCACATTAGGTGTAGTATAGTTCCCCAACATTAGGTGCAGTATAGTTCCCCCACATTAGGTGCAGTATAGTTCCCCACATTAGGTGCAGTATAGCTACCCCACATCAGGTGCAGTATAGCTCCCCCACAGATATACAGCCATCAGCCATATACAGTGTACGGCTGGAGGCTGTATGCCTGTTTGCCTCAGTTTTCCGACCACCGCTCCTCCGGTCCGGGGAACCCAGGGACCGGGGTAACGATGTACTGCTATGGCCTATGGGCCATAGCAGTAGGTCCCGGAGGAACGGAGGTCGGAACACTGAAGACGAAGTGCCGCTGATCACTTACCATGCAGAATAAAAGCAGATACTGAGGATTACATCCAGTATACAGGACATGAGAAGTGGTACTGTGCAGTGTATATATATATATATATATATACACAGAATAAGAGCAGATACTGAGGATTACACCCAGTATACGGGACAGGAGAACTGGCACTCTGCATGCCTTTCCTGGCCCAATCAGAGATTATACTGACTGGTCCCAGAGCTGGTGGGACCCCTGAATTCCTGAGCCATCGCCTACATTCCTCCTGATGGCTCTCAGTGACCCCCATTGTGTCAGCCCCCCACGCCCTGCGCTGATATCCAGGTTTTCCTGAGTTTATGAGGAAATTACATTCCCAGATTGACATATTTCTAAGCTCTCGGGGCCCATAATGATGGAAAGACAAAAACAGGGGAAGATGGTGGAAGTGGGATGTGCGCCGCTGATCTCTGCTCCATATTATTCTTGCAACTATTTGGAAATAGGGGTCACCTGGAGTCACCTCAACAAGCGTCCTAGGGTATTGTATAGAGGTGATTCTAGGGGCCCAGTATTGTACAGAACAGGTGCGGTGTGATTCAGGGGTCCGATATTGTACAGTACAGGTGCGGTGTGATTCAGGGAACCAGTATCGTACAGTACAGGTACGGTGTGATTCAGGGGTCCGGTATTGTACAGTACAGGTGCGGTGTGATTCAGGGGTTGGGTATTGTACAGTACAGGTGCGGTGTGATTCAGGGGTCTGGTATTGTACAGTACAGGTGCGGTGTGATTCAGGGGTCCGGTATTGTACAGTACAGGTGCAGTGTAATTCAGGGGTCCAGTATTGTACAGTACAGGTGCGGTGTGATTCAGGGCTCCGGTATTGTACAGTACAGGTGTGGTGATTCAGAGGTCTGGTATTGTACAGTACAGGTGCGGTGTGATTCAGGGGTCTGGTATTGTACAGTACAGGTGTGGTGTGATTCAGGGGTCCGGGTAATGTACAGTAGAGGTGCGGTGTGATTCAGGGGTCCAGTATCGTACAGTACAGGTGCGGTGTGATTCAGGGGACCGGTATTGTACAGTACTGGGGCGGTGTGATTCAGGGGTCCGGTATTGTACAGTACAGGTGCGGTGTGATTCAGGGGTCCGGTATTGTACAGTATAGGTGCGGTGTGATTCAGGGGGTCCGGTATTGTACAGTACTGGTGCGGTGTGATTCAGGGGTCCGGTATTGTACAGTACAGGTGTGGTGTGATTCAAGGGTCCGGTATTGTACAGTACAGGTGCGGTGTGATTCAGGGGTCCGGTATTGTAAAGTACAGGTGCGGTGTGATTCAGGGGTTCGGTATTGTACAGTACAGGTGCCATGTGATTCAGGGCTCCGGTATTGTACAGTACAGGTGTGGTGATTCAAGAATCTGGTATTGTACAGTACAGGTGCGGTGTGATTCAGGGGTCTGGTATTGTACAGTACAGGTGCGGTGTGATTCAGGGGTCCGGTATTGTACAGTACAGGAGCGGTGTGATTCAGGGGTCTGGTATTGTACAGTACAGCTGTGGTGTGATTCAGGGGCCCGGGTAATGTACAGTACAGGAGCAGTGTGATTCAGGGGTCTGGTATTGTACAGTACAGGAGCAGTGTGATTCAGGAGTCTGGTATTGTACAGTACAGGTGCGGTGTGATTCAGGGGTCGGGTATTGTACAGTACAGGTGCGGTGTGATTCAGGGGCCCCGATATTGTACAGTACAGGTGCCATGTGATTCAGGGGTCCGGGATTGTACAGTACAGGTGCGGTGTGATTCAAGGGTCCGGAATTGTACAGTACATGTGCGGTGTGATTCAGGGCTCCGGTATAGTACAGTACAGGTGTGGTGATTCAGGGGTCTGGTATTGTACAGTACAGGTGCGGTGTGATTCAGGGGTCTGGTATTGTACAGTACATGTGCGGTGTGATTCAGGGGTCCGGTATTGTACAGTACAGGAGCGGTGTGATTCAGGGGTCTGGTATTGTACAGTACAGCTGCGGTGTGATTCAGGGGCCCGGGTAATGTACAGTACAGGAGCAGTGTGATTCAGGAGTCTGGTATTGTACAGTACAGGTGCGGTGTGATTCAGGGGTCTGGTATTGTACAGTACAGGTGCGGTGTGATTCAGGGGCCCCGATATTGTACAGTACAGGTGCCATGTGATTCAGGGGTCCGGGATTGTACAGTACAGGTGCGGTGTGATTCAAGGGTCCGGAATTGTACAGTACATGTGCGGTGTGATTCAGGGCTCCGGTATAGTACAGTACAGGTGTGGTGATTCAGGGGTCTGGTATTGTACAGTACAGGTGCGGTGTGATTCAGGGGTCTGGTATTGTACAGTACATGTGCGGTGTGATTCAGGGGTCCGGTATTGTACAGTACAGGAGCGGTGTGATTCAGGGGTCTGGTATTGTACAGTACAGCTGCGGTGTGATTGAGGGGCCCGGGTAATGTACAGTACAGGAGCAGTGTGATTCAGGAGTCTGGTATTGTACAGTACAGGTGCGGTGTGATTCAGGGGTCTGGTATTGTACAGTACAGGTGCGGTGTGATTCAGGGGTCTGGTATTGTACAGTACATGTGCGGTGTGATTCAGGGGTCCGGTATTGTACAGTACAGCTGCGGTGTGATTCAGGGGCCCGGGTAATGTACAGTACAGGAGCAGTGTGATTCAGGAGTCTGGTATTGTACAGTACAGGTGCAGTGTGATTCAGGGGTCTGGTATTGATCAGTACAGGTGTGGTGATTCAGGGGTCTGGTATTGTACAGTACAGGTGCGGTGTGATTCAGGGGTCTGGTATTGTACAGTACATGTGCGGTGTGATTCAGGGGTCCGGTATTGTACAGTACAGCTGCGGTGTGATTCCGGGGCCCGGGTAACGTACAGTACAGGAGCAGTGTGATTCAGGAGTCTGGTATTGTACAGTACAGGTGCAGTGTGATTCAGGGGTCTGGTATTGTACAGTACAGGAGCGGTGTGATTCAGGAGTCTGGTATTGTACAGTACAGGTGCGGTGTGATTCAGGGGTCGGGTATTGTACAGTACAGGTGCGGTGTGATTCAGGGGTCTGGTATTGTACAGTACAGGTGTGGTATGATTCAGGGGTCTGGTATTGTACAGTACAGGTGCAGTGTGATTCAGGAGTCTGGTATTGTACAGTACAGGTGTGGTGTGATTCAGGGGTCTGGTATTGTACAGTACAGGTGCAGTGTTATTCAGGAGCCCATGTAATGTAAAGTACAGGTTCGGTGTGATTCAGGGGCCCGAGTAATGTACAGTACAGGAGCGGTGTGATTCAGGGGTCCGGGTAATGTACAGTACAGGAGCAGTGTGATTCAGGGGTCCGGTATTGTACAGTACAGGCGCGGTGTGATTCTAAGGGACCAGTAACTTATTTATATAGCGCCTACAGATTCCGCAGCGCTTGGTTGTACAGTACAGGAGCGGTGTGATTCAGGGGTCTGGTATTTTACAGTACAGGTGCGGTGTAATTCAGGGGTCCGGTATTGTACAGTACATGTGCGGTGTGATTCAGGGGGTCCGGTATTGTACAGTACAGGTGCGATTCAGGGGTCCGTTATTGTACAGTACAGGTGCGGGGTGATTCAGGGGTCCATTATTGCACAGTATAGGTGCGGTGTGATTCAGGGGTCCGGTATTGTACAGTACAGGAGCGGTGTGATTCAGGGGTCCGTTATTGTACAGTACAGGTGCGGTGTGATTCGGGGGTCCATTATTGCACAGTATAGGTGCGGTGTGATTCAGGGGTCCGGTATTGTACAGTACAGGAGCGGTGTGATTCAGGGGTCTGGTATTGTACAGTACAGGTGCAGTGTGATTCAGGGGTCCGGTATTGTGCCGTACAGGTGCGGTGTGATTCAGGGGCCCGGGTAATGTACAGTACAGGAGCGGTGTGATTCAGGGACCCGGGTAATGTACAGTACAGGTGCAGTGTGATTCAGGGGCCCGAATAATGTACAGTACAGGTGCCGTGTGATTCAGGAGTCTGGTATTGTACAGTACAGGTGCCGTGTGATTCAGGGGTCTGGTATTGTACAGTACAGGTGCAGTGTTATTCAGGAGCCCGGGTAATGTACAGTACAGGTGCGGTGTGATTCAGGGACCCGGGTAATGTACAGTACAGGTGCAGTGTTATTCAGGAGCCCGGGTAATGTACAGTACAGGTGTGGTGTGATTTAGGGGCCCGGGTAATGTACAGTACAGGAGCGGTGTGATTCAGGGGCCCGGGTAATGTACAGTACAGGTGCGGTGTGATTCAGGGGTCCGGGTAATGTACAGTACAGGAGCGGTGTGATTCAGGGGTCCGGTATTGTACAGTATAGGTGCGGTGTGATTCAGGGGCCCGGGTAATGTACAGTACAGCTGTGTGATAACCAATGTGGCAACCATTACAGCTCTCACGGTGATCACCTAGCTTTCCCACAGTCGGGAGCGGCTTTGATGAAATAATAAGCTACATCAAGGTGAATGCACCATTTAGGGGCCTAGGAAAGCAGAATAACAACTTGTGTGCCTCTCAGCATCCACAGGGGGCAGAGGAGACAATCATAGGGGGGGCGGAGGAGACAATCACAGGGGGGCAGAGGAGACAATCACAGGGGGACGGAGGAGATAATCACAGGGGGGCGGAGGAGATAATCACAGGGGGCGGTGTGATTTAGGGGCCCGGGTAATGTACAGTACAGGTGCGGTGTGATTCAGGGACCCGGGTAATGTACAGTACAGGTGCAGTGTGATTCAGGGGCCCGAGTAATGTACAGTACAGGTGCGGTGTGATTCAGGGGTCTGGTATTGTACAGTACATGTGCGGTGTGATTCAGGGGTCCGGTATTGTACAGTACAGCTGCGGTGTGATTCAGGGGCCCGGGTAATGTACAGTACAGGAGCAGTGTGATTCAGGGGTCTGGTATTGTACAGTACAGGTGCGGTGTGATTCAGGGGTCGGGTATTGTACAGTACAGGTGCGGTGTGATTCAGGGGTCTGGTATTGTACAGTACAGGTGTGGTGTGATTCAGGGGTCTGGTATTGTACAGTACAGGTGCAGTGTTATTCAGGAGCCCATGTAATGTAAAGTACAGGTTCGGTGTGATTCAGGGGCCCGAGTAATGTACAGTACAGGAGCGGTGTGATTCAGGGGTCCGGGTAATGTACAGTACAGGAGCGGTGTGATTCAGGGGTCCGGGTAATGTACAGTACAGGAGCAGTGTGATTCAGGGGTCCGGTATTGTACAGTACAGGCGCGGTGTGATTCTAGGGGACCAGTAACTTATTTATATAGCGCCTACAGATTCCGCAGCGCTTGGTTGTACAGTACAGGAGCGGTGTGATTCAGGGGTCTGGTATTTTACAGTACAGGTGCGGTGTAATTCAGGGGTCCGGTATTGTACAGTACATGTGCGGTGTGATTCAGGGGGTCCGGTATTGTACAGTACAGGTGCGATTCAGGGGTCCGTTATTGTACAGTACAGGTGCGATGTGATTCAGGGGTCTGGTATTTTACAGTACAGGTGCGGTGTAATTCAGGGGTCCGGTATTGTACAGTACATGTGCGGTGTGATTCAGGGGGTCCGGTATTGTACAGTACAGGTGCGATTCAGGGGTCCGTTATTGTACAGTACAGGTGCGGTGTGATTCAGGGGTCCATTATTGCACAGTATAGGTGCGGTGTGATTCAGGGGTCCGGTATTGTACAGTACAGGAGCGATGTGATTCAGGGGTCTGGTATTGTACAGTACAGGTGCAGTGTGATTCAGAGGTCCGGTATTGTGCCGTACAGGTGCGGTGTGATTCAGGGGCCCGGGTAATGTACAGTACAGGAGCGGTGTGATTCAGGGACCCGGGTAATGTACAGTACAGGTGCAGTGTGATTCAGGGGCCCGAGTAATGTACAGTACAGGTGCCGTGTGATTCAGGAGTCTGGTATTGTACAGTACAGGTGCGGTGTGATTCAGGGGTCTGGTATTGTACAGTACAGGTGCAGTGTGATTCAGGGGTCTGGTATTGTACAGTACAGGTGCGGTGTGATTCAGGGGTCTGGTATTGTACAGTACAGGTGCAGTGTTATGCAGCCCGGGTAATGTACAGTACAGGTGCGGTGTGATTCAGGGACCCGGGTAATGTACAGTACAGGTGCAGTGTTATTCAGGAGCCCGGGTAATGTACAGTACAGGTGTGGTGTGATTTAGGGGCCCGGGTAATGTACAGTACAGGTGCAGTGTGATTCAGGGGCCCGAGTAATGTACAGTACAGGTGCCGTGTGATTCAGGAGTCTGGTATTGTACAGTACAGGTGCGGTGTGATTCAGGGGTCTGGTATTGTACAGTACAGGTGCAGTGTTATTTAGGAGCCCGGGTAATGTACAGTACAGGTGCGGTGTGATTCAGGGACCCGGGTAATGTACAGTACAGGTGCAGTGTTATTCAGGAGCCCGGGTAATGTACAGTACAGGTGTGGTGTGATTTAGGGGCCCGGGTAATGTACAGTACAGGAGCGGTGTGATTCAGGGGCCCGGGTAATGTACAGTACAGGTGCGGTGTGATACAGGGGTCCGGGTAATGTACAGTACAGGAGCGGTGTGATTCAGGGGTCCGGTATTGTACAGTACAGGTGCGGTGTGATTCAGGGGCCCGGGTAATGTACAGTACAGCTGTGTGATAACCAATGTGGCAACCATTACAGCTCTCACGGTGATCACCTAGCTTTCCCACAGTCGGGAGCGGCTTTGATGAAATAATAAGCTACATCAAGGTGAATGCACCATTTAGGGGCCTAGGAAAGCAGAATAACAACTTGTGTGCCTCTCAGCATCCACAGGGGGCAGAGGAGACAATCATAGGGGGGGCGGAGGAGACAATTACAGGGGGGGGGGGGGAGGAGGAGAAAATCACAGGGGGGCGGAGGAGATAATCACAGGGGGGCGGAGGAGACAATCACAGGGGGGCGGAGGAGATAATCACAGGGGGCGGTGTGATTTAGGGGCCCGGGTAATGTACAGTACAGGTGCGGTGTGATTCAGGGGCCCGGGTAATGTACAGTACAGGTGTGGTGTGATTTAGGGGTCCGGGTAATGTACAGTACAGGAGCGGTGTGATTCAGGGGCCCGGGTAATGTACAGTACAGGTGTGGTGTGATTTAGGGGCCCGGGTAATGTACAGTACAGGTGCAGTGTGATTCAGGGGTCCGGTATTGTGCCGTACAGGTGCGGTGTGATTCAGAGGCCCGAGTAATGTACAGTACAGGTGCGGTGTGATTCAGGGGTCCGGGTAATGTACAGTACAGGAGCGGTGTGATTCAGGGGCCCGGGTAATGTACAGTACAGGTGCCGTGTGATTGAGGAGTCTGGTATTGTACAGTACAGGTGCAGTGTTATTCAGGAGCCCGGGTAATGTACAGTACAGGTGCGGTGTGATTCAGGGACCCGGGTAATGTACAGTACAGGTGAGGTGTGATTCAGGAGTCTGGTATTGTACAGTACAGGTGCAGTGTTATTCAGGAGCCCGGGTAATGTACAGTACAGGTGCGGTGTAATTCAGGGGCCCGGGTAATGTACAGTACAGGTGCGGTGTGATTCAGGGGCCCGGGTAATGTACAGTACAGGTGCGGTGTGATTCAGGGACCCGGGTAATGTACAGTACAGGTGCCGTGTGATTCAGGAGTCTGGTATTGTACAGTACAGGTGCGGTGTGATTCAGGGGTCTGGTATTGTACAGTACAGGTGCGGTGTGATTCAGGGGTCTGATATTGTACAGTACAGCTGCGGTGTGATTGAGGGGCCCGGGTAATGTACAGTACAGGTGCGGTGTGATTCAGGGGTCTGGTATTGTACAGTACAGGTGCGGTGTGATTCAGGAGTCTGGTATTGTACAGTACAGGTGCAGTGTTATTCAGGAGCCCGGGTAATGTACAGTACAGGTGCGGTGTGATTCAGGGGCCGGGGTAATGTACAGTACAGGTGTGGTGTGATTCAGGGGCCCGGGTAATGTACAGTACAGGTGCAGTGTGATTCAGGGGCCCGAGTAATGTACAGTACAGGTGCCGTGTGATTCAGGAGTCTGGTATTGTACAGTACAGGTGCGGTGTGATTCAGGGGTCTGGTATTGTACAGTACAGGTGCCGTGTGATTCAGGGGTCTGGTATTGTACAGTACAGGTGCAGTGTTATTCAGGAGCCCGGGTAATGTACAGTACAGGTGCGGTGTGATTCAGGGACCCGGGTAATGTACAGTACAGGTGCAGTGTTATTCAGGAGCCCGGGTAATGTACAGTACAGGACCGGTGTGATTTAGGGGCCCGGGTAATGTACAGTACAGGAGCGGTGTGATTTAGGGGCCCGGGTAATGTACAGTACAGGAGCGGTGTGATTTAGGGGCCCGGGTAATGTACAGTACAGGAGCGGTGTGATTCAGGGGCCCGGGTAATGTACAGTACAGGTGCGGTGTGATTCAGGGGTCCGGGTAATGTACAGTACAGGAGCGGTGTGATTCAGGGGTCCGGTATTGTACAGTATAGGTGCGGTGTGATTCAGGGGCCCGGTATTGTACAGTATAGGTGCGGTGTGATTCAGGGGCCCGGTATTGTACAGTACAGGAGCGGTGTGATTCAGGGGTCCGGGTAATGTACAGTACAGGAGCGGTGTGATTCAGGGGTCCGGTATTGTACAGTACAGGTGCCGAGTGATTCAGGGGTCTGGTATTGTACAGTACACGTGCAGTGTGATTCAGGGGCCCGGTATTGTACAGTATAGGTGCGGTGTGATTCAGGGGCCCGGGTAATGTACAGTACAGCTGTGTGATAACCAATGTGGCAACCATTACAGCTCTCACGGTGATCACCTAGCTTTCCCACAGTCGGGAGCGGCTTTGATGAAATAATAAGCTACATCAAGGTGAATGCACCATTTAGGGGCCTAGGAAAGCAGAATAACAACTTGTGTGCCTCTCAGCATCCACAGGGGGCAGAGGAGACAATCATAGGGGGGGCGGAGGAGACAATCACAGGGGGGGCGGAGGAGACAATCACAGGGGGGCAGAGGAGACAATCACAGGGGGGGCGGAGGAGACAATCACAGGGGGGCAGAGGAGACAATCACAGGGGGGCAGAGGAGACAATCACAGGGGGGGCAGAGGAGAAAATCACAGGGGGGGGCGGAGGAGACAATCACAGGGGGGGCAGAGGAGACAATCACAGGGGGGCAGAGGAGACAATCACAGGGGGGGCAGAGGAGACAATCACAGGGTGGGCGGAGGAGATAATCACAGGGGGGCGGAGGAGATAATCACAGGGGGGCGGAGGAGATAATCACAGGGGGGCGGAGGAGATAATCACAGGGGGGCGGAGGAGATAATCACAGGGGGCGGTGTGATTTAGGGGCCCGGGTAATGTACAGTACAGGTGCGGTGTGATTCAGGGGCCCGGGTAATGTACAGTACAGGTGCGGTGTGATTCAGGGGCCCGAGTAATGTACAGTACAGGTGCGGTGTGATTCAGGGGCCCGAGTAATGTAAAGTACAGGTGCGGTGTGATTCAGGGGCCCGAGTAATGTACAGTACAGCTGCGGTGTGATTCAGGGGCCCGAGTAATGTAAAGTACAGGAGCGGTGTGATTCAGGGGTCCGGGTAATGTACAGTACAGGTGCGGTGTGATTCAGGGGCCCGGGTAATGTAAAGTACAGGTGCGGTGTGATTCAGGGGCCCGAGTAATGTACAGTACAGGTGCGGTGTGATTCAGGGGTCCGGGTAATGTACAGTACAGCTGCGGTGTGATTCAGGGGCCCGAGTAATGTAAAGTACAGGAGCGGTGTGATTCAGGGGTCCGGGTAATGTACAGTACAGGTGCGGTGTGATTCAGGGGCCCGAGTAATGTAAAGTACAGGTGCGGTGTGATTCAGGGGCCCGAGTAATGTACAGTACAGGTGCGGTGTGATTCAGGGGTCCGGGTAATGTACAGTACAGCTGCGGTGTGATTCAGGGGCCCGAGTAATGTAAAGTACAGGAGCGGTGTGATTCAGGGGTCCGGGTAATGTACAGTACAGGTGCGGTGTGATTCAGGGGCCCGAGTAATGTACAGTACAGGTGCGGTGTGATTCAGGGGCCCGAGTAATGTACAGTACAGGTGCGGTGTGATTCAGGGGCCCGAGTAATGTACAGTACAGGTGCGGTGTGATTCAGGGGCCCGAGTAATGTAAAGTACAGGTGCGGTGTGATTCAGGGTCATATCATTTTGGCACCCTTTCCTTGCCATCCTTCGGTCAGATTACGGCCCCGGACGCGGTGGGGGAGGGGGTCAGATACCTGAATATAATTTGGAGCTGTGGCCCCGTGGAGCCTCAGCGGTGAAGCTCATATCCTGTCCTCCTTCCGTGCCCGGGGCTGAGTACACAGGAGCCGTTTGTGCCGGAGCCCTGTCTACAGCACCCACAGCAGATGTCAGAGCTCACGTACCCACCAGGACCTACTTCGCTCTGCGCCATTTCTAATCATCGTGTGAAAGCTGAACCAGTCACTCAGGATCTAGGAAAAGCTGTGTGATAACCAATGTGGCAACCATTACAGCTCTCACGGTGATCACCTAGCTTTCCCACAGTCGGGAGCGGCTTTGATGAAATAATAAGCTACATCAAGGTGAATGCACCATTTAGGGGCCTGGGAAAGCAGAATAACAACTTGTGTGCCTCTCAGCATCCACAGGGGGCAGAGGAGACAATCATAGGGGGGGCGGAGGAGACAATCACAGGGGGGCAGAGGAGACAATCACAGGGGGGGTGGAGGAGACAATCACAGGGTGGGCGGAGGAGACAATCACAGGGGGGGCGGAGGAGACAATCACAGGGGGGGCAGAGGAGAAAATCACAGGGGGGCAGAGGAGAAAATCACAGGGGGGCAGAGGAGACAATCACAGGGGGGGCGGAGGAGACAATCACAGGGGGGGCAGAGGAGAAAATCACAGGGGGGCAGAGGAGAAAATCACAGGGGGGCAGAGGAGACAATCACAGGGGGGGCGGAGGAGACAATCACAGGGGGGGCAGAGGAGAAAATCACAGGGGGGCAGAGGAGACAATCACAGGGTGGGCGGAGGAGACAATCACAGGGTGGGCGGAGGAGACAATCACAGGGGGGGCGGAGGAGACAATCACAGGGGGGGCGGAGGAGACAATCACAGGGGGGGCAGAGGAGAAAATCACAGGGGGGCGGAGGAGACAATCACAGGGGGGGCAGAGGAGAAAATCACAGGGGGGGCGGAGGAGACAATTACAGGGGGGGGGGCGGAGGAGACAATCACAGGTGAGGGGGCCGAAGAGACAATCACAGGGGGGGCGGAGGAGACAATCACAGGTGGGGCCGAGGAGACAATCACAGGGGGGGGGGGGCAGAGGAGACAATCACAGGGGGGGCGGAGGAGACAATCACAGGTGGGGCCGAGGAGACAATCACAGGGGGGGGGGGGGGCGGAGGAGACAATCACAGGGGGGGCAGAGGAGAAAATCACAGGGGGGGCGGAGGGGACAATTACAGGGGGGGGGGGGGCGGAGGAGACAATCACAGGTGAGGGGGCCGAAGAGACAATCACAGGGGGGGCGGAGGAGACAATCACAGGTGGGGCCGAGGAGACAATCACAGGGGGGGCGGAGGAGACAATCACAGGGGGGGGGGGCGGAGGAGACAATCACAGGGGGGGCGGAGGAGACAGTCACAGGGGGGGCGGAGGAGACAGTCACAGGGGGGCGGAGGAGACAATCACAAGGGGGGCGGAGGAGACAATCACAGGGGGGGGCGGAGGAGACAATCACAGGGGGGGCGGAGGAGACAATCACAGGGGGGGCGGAGGAGACAATCACAGGGGGGGCGGAGGAGACAATCACAGGGGGGGCGGAGGAGACAATCACAGGGGGGGCGGAGGAGACAATCACAGGGGGGCGGAGGAGACAATCACAGGGGGGCGGAGGAGACAATCACAGGGGGGCGGAGGAGACAATCACAGGGGGGGCGGAGGAGACAATCACAGGGGGGGCGGAGGAGACAATCACAGGGGGGTGGAGGAGACAATCACAGGGGGGGCGGAGGAGACAATCACAGGGGGGGCGGAGGAGACAATCAGGGGGGGCGGAGGAGACAATCACAGGGGGGGCGGAGGAGACAATCACAGGGGGGGCGGAGGAGACAATCACGAGGCGGAGGAGACAATCACGAGGCGGAGGAGACAATCACAGGGGGGGGCGGAGGAGACAATCACAGGGGGGGCGGAGGAGACAATCACAGGGGGGGCGGAGGAGACAATAACAGGGGCGGAGGAGACAATCACAGAGGGGCGGAGGAGACAATCACAGGGGGGAGGAGGAGACAATCACAGAGGGGCGGAGGAGACAATCACAGAGGGGCGGAGGAGACAATCACAGGGGGGAGGAGGAGACAATCACAGTGGGGGCGGAGGAGACAATCACGAGGCGGAGGAGACAATCATGGAGCGGAGGAGACAATCACAGGGGGGCGGAGGAGATAATCACAGGGGGCGGAGGAGACAATCACAGGGGCGGGGGGCGGAGGAGACAGAAATGGGGTATTATTTGGGCAGTGCACGTTGGGGAATAATTTGGGCAGTGCATGGAGGGGTATTATTTGGGCAGTGCACGGAGGGTTATTATTTGGGCAGTGCACGGAGGGTTATTATTTGGGCAGTGCACGGAGGGTTATTATTTGGGCAGTGCACGTTGGGGAATTATTTGGGCAGTGCACGGAGGGTTATTATTTGGGCAGTGCACGGAGGTGTATTATTTGGGCACTGCCGCAGTGGGGTATTATTTGGGCACTGCGCAGTGGGGTATTATTTGGGCACTGCGTAGTAGATTATTATTTGGGCACTGCGCAGTGGGGTTTTATTTGGGCACTGTGCAGTGGGGTTTTATTTGGGCATTGCTAAGTGGGGTATTATTTGGTCACTGCGCATTGGGGTATTATGGGGGCACCTCGCAGTAGGGTATTAGGGGGGCACTCGGCAGTGGGGTATTATGGGGACACTGCAAAGTGGGGTATTATTGGGGCACTGTGCAGTGTGGTATTATTGGGGCACTGCATAGTGTGGTATTATTTTGACACATGTATTGCCAGGACAGGATTTTGTCTCCACAACACAAAGAACCAAAACACTTGAAAATCCTGTGAATGAAAGTCCAAAGGAAAGGGTTAATGTGTAAAGAGGGTGAGGCGCAATGTGACCTGCCTGAGGGGGTTAATCTGGAATGTTAGCAGCAGGAAGTGCCGGGGTTAATGTCACCTATTCATCCTAGCTGAACAGTAAGGGGTTAACATAACAAGACTTAGAAAGGGGAGGAAGAGGTGGAAGCCCAGGCGGCCATAAACAGGTTAATCCAGGAATAACAGGAGGTGTGAGGTCAGCACTTGCTCGGGCACTGGGTGAAGCTGGCACCAGAGCCGCCACGTGTTGCCACAGCGACCAGAGACAACGTGCCGATCCATGTGGGTTGTGGGATGCCCCCCCATGTGCCCCCTCCCCCCATGTGTTCCTCATTCCCCCTCCCATGTGCCCCTCCCCCCATGTGCTCCCTCGTGCCCACCCATTGCCCCCATGCTACACCCCTTTGGCCCTCGGGTCTGGACTTGACATCTTATCCGCCACCCCTGACCTCCCGGACTATAATCACAGGTCAGTGTAAGGAGCTGCTCTCTGTTATCAGCCGATTGATCTGTATTATAACACATAAAAGACGATTGGCGATGTGAGTGAAGGCTGTGACCGCTCCCGATAGAACCCATGATGAAAAAGATGGCGCTCTCTCTGACGTAAATGGTGCTTGCCCTGACAGATAGTATTTCCTCTGATGTAGATGGCGCTCGCTCTGATGTAGATGGCGCTCGCTCTGATGTAGATGGCGCTCTCTCTGCTGTAGATGGTGCTCGCTCTGATGTAGATGGTGCTCACTTTGATGTAGATGGTGCTCGCTCTGATGTAGATGGTGCTCGCTCTAATGTAGATGGCGCTCGCTCTGATGTAGATGGCGCTCGTTCTGATGTAGATGGCGCTCGCTCTGATGTAGATGGTGCTCGCTTTGATGTAGATGGTGCTCGCTCTAATGTAGATGGCGCTCGCTCTGATGTAGATGGCGCTCGTTCTGATGTAGATGGCGCTCGCTCTGATGTAGATGGTGCTCGCTCTGATGTAGATGGTGCTCGCTCTAATGTAGATGGTGCTCTCTCTGATGTAGATGGTGCTCGCTCTGATGTAGATGGTGCTCGCTCTGATGTAGATGGCGCTCGCTCTGATGTAGATGGCGCTCTCTCTGATGTAGATGGTGCTCACTTTGATGTAGATGGTGCTCACTTTGATGTAGATGGTGCTCGCTCTGATGTAGATGGTGCTCGCTCTAATGTAGATGGCGCTCGCTCTGATGTAGATGGCGCTCGTTCTGATGTAGATGGCGCTCGCTCTGATGTAGATGGTGCTCGCTTTGATGTAGATGGTGCTCGCTCTAATGTAGATGGCGCTCGCTCTGATGTAGATGGCGCTCGTTCTGATGTAGATGGCGCTCGCTCTGATGTAGATGGTGCTCGCTCTGATGTAGATGGTGCTCGCTCTAATGTAGATGGCGCTCGCTCTGATGTAGATGGCGCTCGCTCTGACGTAGATAGTGCTCGCTCTGATGTAGATGGTGCTCGCTCTGATGTAGATGGCGCTCGCTCTGATGTAGATGGTGCTCGCTCTGATGTAGATGGTGCTCGCTCTGATGTAGATGGTGCTCGCTCTGATGTAGATGGTGCTCGCTCTGATGTAGATGGTGCTCGCTCTGATGTAGATGGCGCTCGCTCTGACAGATGGTGCTCACTTTGACATAGATGGTGCTCGCTCTGACTTTGTGCTGGCTCTGGTGTAGATGGTGCTCGCTCTGATGTAGATGATGTTTGCTCTGATATAGATGGCACTAGGTCTGACAGATGGCGCTCACTCTGACGTAGATAGTGCTCGCTCTGACGTAAATGGGGCTCGCTCTGATGTAAATGGGGCTCGCTCTGACGTAGATAGTGCTCACTCTGACATAGATGGCGCTTGCTCTGACATAGATGTGCTCGTTCTGATGTAGATGGCACTCACTTAGATATAGATGGCGCTCACTCTGATGTAGATGGCGCTCGTTCTGAAGTAGATGGCGCTCGTTCTGAAGTAGATGGTGCTAGCTCTGACATAGATGGTGCTCGCTCTGCTGTAGATGGAGCTCGCTCTGACAGATGGTGCTCTCTGCTGTAGATGGTGCTCTCTCTGCTGTAGATGGCGCTCTCTCTGCTGTAGATGGTGCTCGTTTTGATGTAGATGGTGCTCGTTTTGATGTAGATGGTGCTCGCTCGGACAGATGGCGCTCACTCTGATGTAGATGGCACTCACTCTGAAGTAGATAGCGCACGTTCTGAAGTAGATGGTGCTTGCTCTGAAGTAGATGGTGCTTGCTCTGAAGTAGATGGTGCTTGCTCTGACATAGATGGTGCTTGCTCTGAAGTAGATGGTGCTTGCTCTGACATAGATGGTGCTTGCTCTGACGTAGATGGTGCTTACTCTGACATAGATGGTGCTTGCTCTGACATAGATGGTGCTTGCTCTAATGTAGAGAGAGCACGTTCTGAAGTAGATGGTGCTTGCTCTGACGTAGATGGTGCTTGCTCTGACGTAGATGGTGCTTGCTCTAATGTAGATAGAGCACGTTCTGAAGTAGATGGTGCTTGCTCTGACGTAGATGGTGCTTGCTCTAATGTAGATGGTACTCGCTCTGACAGATGGTGCTCTCTTTGCTGTAGATGGCGCTTGCTTTGATGCAGATGGTGCTCACTCTGATATAGATGCAGCTCGCTCTGACATAGATAGTGTCTGCTCTGATGTCGATGGTGCTTGCTTTGATGTAGATGGTGCTCTCTCTGCTGTGCTTGCTCTGACAGATGGCGCTCGCTCCGACTTAGTGCTGGCTCTAGTGTAGATGGCGCTTGTTTTGAAGTAGATGGTACTCGCTCTGACAGATGGTGCTCTCTCTGCTGTAGATGGCATTCTCTCTGATGTAGATGGTGCTCGCTCTGACGTAGATGGTGCTCGCTCCGATGTAGATGGTACTCGTTCTGAAGTAGATGGCACACGCTATAAAACAGATTGCACTCAGTCTGACGGAAAGGGGGCTCGCTCTGAAGTAGATGGCGCCCGCTCTGACGCAGATGGTGCTCGTTCCGATGTAGAAGGTGCCTGCTCTGACATAGATTGTGCTAGCTCTGACGTTGAAGGTGCCCACTCTGATGTAGATAATGCCTACTCTGATGTAGATGGCACTCACTCTGATGTAGATGGTGCTCTCTCTGATGTAGATGGTGCTCGCTCTCATGTAAATGGCGCTCTCTGTGATTTAGATGGTGCTAGCTCTGACAGATGGCGCTCGCTCTGATGTAGATGGTGCTAACTTTGAAATAGATGGTGCTTGCTCTGACAGATGGCGCTCGCTCCGACTTAGTGCTGGCTCTAGTGTAGATGGTGCTCGCTCTGACTTAGTGCTCGCTCTGATATAGATGGCGCTCGCTCTGAAAGAGATGGCGCTCACTCTGACAGATGGTGCTTGCTTTGACAGATGGTTCTAGCTCTGACAGATGGCATTCGCTCTGATGTAGATGATGTTTGCTCAGATGTAGATGGCGCTCGCTCTGATGAAGATGTCGCTCGCTCTGACGTAGATGGTGCTCGCTCTGACATAGATGGTGCTTGCTCTGACGCAGATGGCGCTCGCTCTAATGCAGATGGTGCTCATTCTGATGCAGATGGTGCTCGCTCTGATGTAAATGGCGCTCATTCTGATGTAGATGATGCTCACTCTGACAGATGGTGCTCACTCTGATGTAGATGGCGCTTGTTTTGAAGTAGATGGTGCTCACTCTGATGTAGATAGTACTCGCTCTGCTGTAGATGGTGCTCGCTCTGACAGATGGTGCTCTCTCTGCTGTAGATGGCATTCTCTCTGATGTAGATGGTGCTCGCTCTGACGTAGATGGCATTCTCTCTGATGTAGATGGTGCTCGCTCTGACGTAGATGGTGCTCGCTCTGATGTAGATGGTACTCGTTCTGAAGTAGATGGCACACGCTATAAAACAGATTGCACTCAGTCTGACGGAAAGGGGGCTCGCTCTGAAGTAGATGGCGCCCGCTCTGACGCAGATGGTGCTCGTTCCGATGTAGAAGGTGCCTGCTCTGACATAGATTGTGCTAGCTCTGACGTTGAAGGTGCCCACTCTGAAGTAGATCATGCCCGCTCTGTTGTAGATAATGCCTACTCTGATGTAGATGGTACTCACTCTCCCATAGATTGTGCTCGCTCTGCCGTAGATGGTGCTCGCTCTGACGTTGAAGGTGACCGCTTTGATTTAGATGGTGGTAGCATTAACATAGATGGCGCTTGCTCTTACATAGATGGCGCTCACTCTTACATAGATGGCGCTCGCTCTGAGGTAGACGGTGCTTGCTCTGACGTAGATGATGCTCGCTCTGATGTAGATGACACTCGCTCTGAAGTAGATGGCACATGCTATAAAACAGATTGCACTCAGTCTGTAGATGTTGCTCACCCTCCCATAGAGGGTGCTCACTCCGACATAAATGACGCCTGCTCTGCCATAGATAGTGCTCGCTTTGACATAGATGGCATCTGCTCTGATGTAGATGGTGCTCGCTATGACACATATGGTGCTCACTCTGACATTGATGGTGCTCGCTCTGACATAAATGATGCCTGCTCTGCCACAGATGGAGCTCGCTCTGACACTGATGGTGCTCGCTCTGAAGTAGGTGAGGCCTGCTCTGCTAGGTATTCCTGTATGTGAGGCGGCTGCTGATTTATTGCCACATAAACCTGCACCAAATCGTGCCAGAATGCGGCCCCCAGTGCAGGATTTACAGATAAGAGGCTGCAATAATCCGCTCAGCAGTCACTAATCCCGGCTAATGAGCGATCATCTGATCCTGCCGATCACAAGTCAATTACACTGAAAGATTATAGTGCCTTAAAGGGATAGCATCAATTGTAAAAACATCTGCAGGGAGGAGCTTCAGCTAATGTCCTTTGTTATCAGCCAGGCCAGGGTGAGAGATGACCACAACGTCATTCAATGGACAAGTGACAGGAAGTCTCCTGTGTGAAGGATCATCCCATTGTACCCTCCTGATTGTATCACAGTGTATCACAGCTTCTGTACCAGTCAAACAAGTGTAATATCCCGGAGGGGGCAGATTCCAGCAGGACATGACCCTGTGGTTCACATATAGATCGCAGCAGGCGGACGTGCAGATCACTTGTTTGTCAATCAGCTGTAGAGCAAAGTCCTAACTTTACAGGCTGTAAACCGCTGGCAAGACCATGTGACCTGGGGAGGAGACTGAGCCCAAGAGCTTGCACTTCTAGTAGGCCGCAGATTCTACTACACTCTGCAGAACATGAAGTCAAGGGAGAAACTAGGAGAGGGAGACAGGAAGCCTGAGGGTCTGGGACAGGGCCAGGGTGTGAGGTGCAAACATGAAGACACCAGTAAACATAACCTCAAGGAGCAACCTTCAGAAGGACCACCACTTCAAGAATGGACTTCAGCGAGACCACCAGAACAAAGGTTTAGGAGGACCACTGCATAGAACCATATCTTCTAAAGGACCAATACAAAGGACCTTTTATTCTGAAGGACCACCACATAGACTTCTTCCTCTGGAGGATCCCACATAAGATCATATCTTCAGAAGGACCACCACGTAGGACCATATCTTCTGAAGGCAACCACATAGACTTCCTCTGGAGGATCCCACATAGAACCATATCTTCAGAAGGACCACCACATAGAACCATATCTGTTGGAAGACAACCACAAAGGACCTTTTATTCTGAAGGACCACCACATAGACTTCTTCTGGAGAATCACCACATAAAACCATATCATTTGAAGGACCATCATGTAGGACCATATCTTCTGAAGGACCATCACGTAGGACCATATATTCTGAAGGACCACCACGTAGGACCATATCTTCTGAAGGCAACCACATAGACTATTTCCTCTGGAGAATCACCACTTAGAACCATATCTTCTGGGGGACCACCACAAAGGACCACATCTTCTAAAGGACCACCTCAAAGGACCTTTTATTCTTAAGGACCACCACATAGACTTCTTCCTCTGGAGGATCCCACATAGAACCATATCTTCAGAAGGACCACCACATAGAACCATATCTGTTGGAAGACAACCACAAAGGACTTTTATTCTGATTGACCACCACATAGGACCATTTCTTCTGAAGGACCACCACATAGACTTCTTCCTCTGGAGGACCACCACATAGGACCATATATTTTGAACGCCCACCCCATAGACTTCTTCCTCTGGAGGACCACCACATAGAACTCTGTCTTCTAGAGGGTCGCTCTGGAGTCCCCTCGTGAAGTATGTGATTTCTTGTCCGCTGTGTGTGGGGTCACCTCAGATTGGGGCCCAGTGGCCCAATGTGTATACAAACCAGTGACACATTGTATCACCCTGCACCTCAAACTCTACAGGCCAAGAGGCAGAACCGAGAGCTCAGAGTGTGGGACCTTATCTGCTGAAGACGCAGTCACATGCCGAGGCTTATCTCCCCCCAGACGTCTCACATCTGCTGCATCATCACCTCACACGATCTGTTCCTTCAGCTTCTTCTCCCAGACACGATTACACAAGATTGGATACACCATCTGAGCAGTATCTCATCTTACGGACTTAGCTACACACTTTATCAGATCATATCACACATAATTCTGATACACAGCTCAGCAGACAGTATCCCTGCGGATAGATTTAGATACATAGCACTACGCCACATATGATGGTCACTTTGGCGCCTCCGTCAGGATAACTGAGTGCCTTGTAATAACGTAGTTCACACGTGTAGGATACGGAGTCTGCGCTGATATCTGATGACTGGACGACGAGTTACTATAGAAAAACCTCCGCACAACAAAATGCCTCCACCATAGAAATAATTACACAGGCGTCAGGGTCCTATCCTCCACCCCCGACCAGCAAGTGGACAATAACCTGCCATGACCTTTATGGCTGGGCCCAGCAGGTGACCAGGGGCCACAGGTCCCTATAAGAGGGGGGGATGGGGCAGCTGCGATGTGAGGGGGCAGCACATGGGGCTGTTAATATGTAAGGGGGCAGCAAAGGAGGCAGCTGCTATGTAAGGGGGCAGCACAGGGGGCAGTTATTAAGTGAGGGGGCAGACCAGGGGGACAGCTGTTATGTGAGGGGGCAGCACAGGGGGCAGTTACTAAGTGAGGGGGCAGACCAGGGGGACAGCTGTTATGTGAGGGGGCAGCACAGGGGGTAGTTACTAAGTGAGGGGGCAGACCAGGGGGACAGCTGTTATGTGAGGGGGCAGCACAGGGGGCAGTTACTAAGTGAGGGGGCAGACCAGGGGGACAGCTGTTATGTGAGGGGGCAGCACAGGGGGTAGTTACTAAGTGAGGGGGCAGACCAGGGGGACAGCTGTTATGTGAGGGGGCAGCACAGGGGGTAGTTACTAAGTGAGGGGGCAGACCAGGGGGACAGCTGTTATGTGAGGGGGCAGCACAGGAGGTAGTTACTAAGTGAGGGGGCAGACCAGGGGGACAGCTGTTATGTGAGGGGGCAGCACAGGGGGCAGTTACTAAGTGAGGGGGCAGCACAGGGGGCAGTTACTAAGTGAGGGGGCAGACCAGGGGGACAGCTGTTATGTGAGGGGGCAGCACAGGGGGCAGTTATTAAGTGAGGGGGCAGCACAGGGGGCAGTTAGTAAGTGAGGGGGCAGCACAGGGGGCAGTTACTAAGTGAGGGGGCAGACCAGGGGGACAGCTGTTATGTGAGGGGGCAGCACAGGGGGCAGTTACTAAGTGAGGGGGCAGACCAGGGGGACAGCTGTTATGTGAGGGGGCAGCACAGGGGGCAATTACTAAGTGAGGGGGCAGACCAGGGGGACAGCTGTTATGTGAGGGGGCAGCACAGGGGGCAGTTACTAAGTGAGGGGGCAGACCAGGGGGACAGCTGTTATGTGAGGGGGCAGCACAGGGGGCAGTTACTAAGTGAGGGGGCAGCACAAGGGGCAGTTACTAAGTGAGGGGGCAGACCAGGGGGACAGCTGTTATGTGAGGGGGCAGCACAGGGGGCAGTTACTAAGTGAGGGGGCAGACCAGGGGGACAGCTGTTATGTGAGGGGGCAGCACAGGGGGTAGTTACTAAGTGAGGGGGCAGACCAGGGGGACAGCTGTTATGTGAGGGGGCAGCACAGGGGGTAGTTACTAAGTGAGGGGGCAGACCAGGGGGACAGCTGTTATGTGAGGGGGCAGCACAGGGGGCAGTTACTAAGTGAGGGGGGAGCACAGGGGGCAGTTACTAAGTGAGGGGGCAGACCAGGGGGACAGCTGTTATGTGAGGGGGCAGCACAGGGGGCAGTTATTAAGTGAGGGGGCAGCACAGGAGGCAGTTACTAAGTGAGGGGGCAGCACAGGGGGCAGTTACTAAGTGAGGGGGCAGACCAGGGGGACAGCACAGGAGGGTAATGCTAATGGGGGTACAGCTCAGTCCTGTAGTTCTGACACGTGTGGGGGGGGCACATACTTTTGAAGGAAGATCCACAAAGCAGGACATGGGGGATTACTGAGGGGACGGCGGGGTGGGGTGGGGGGGGGGTGGGGGGGAGGGGGGGAAGGGGCTCAGATAAAGGGGGGGCAGTCACATCACATCACAGCAGCGCGGCTCCCAGGACTCCAACAACAAATACTTGCTACTTGACTTGAAAAGAACAATGAACATGTGACCTGAGAATAGAGGCCGCTCCGGGGGCCACACTGTACAGGGATGATGGGAGTGATACATTGTATGATACATTAGATTGTGATCTCCTGGGGTCAGGGATGATGGGAGTGATACATTGTATGATAGGAGATTAGATTGTGAGCTCCTGGGGTCAGGGATGATGGGAGTGATACATTGTATGATAGGAGATTAGATTGTGATCTCCTGGGGTCAGGGATGATGGGAGTGATACATTGTATGATAGGAGATTAGATTGTGAGCTCCTGGGGTCAGGGATGATGGGAGTGATACATTGTATGTGATAGGAGATTAGATTGTGATCTCCTGGGGTCAGGGATGATGGGAGTGATACATTGTATGATAGGAGATTAGATTGTGAGCTCCTGGGGTCAGGGATGATGGGAGTGATACATTGTATGATAGGAGATTAGATTGTGATCTCCTGGGGTCAGGGATGATGGGAGTGATACATTGTATGATAGGAGATTAGATTGTGATCTCCTGGGGTCAGGGATGATGGGAGTGATACATTGTATGTGATAGGAGATTAGATTGTGATCTCCTGGGGTCAGGGATGTTGGGAGTGATACATTATATGATAGGAGATTAGATTGTGAGCTCCTGGGGTCAGGGATGATGGGAGTGATACATTGTGTGTGATAGGAGATTAGATTGTGATCTCCTGGGGTCAGGGATGATGGGAGTGATACATTGTATGATAGGAGATTAGATTGTGATCTCCTGGGGTCAGGGATGATGGGAGTGATACATTGTATGATAGGAGATTAGATTGTGAGCTCCTGGGGTCAGGGATGATGGGAGTGATACATTGGATGTGATAGGAGATTAGATTGTGATCTCCTGGGATCAGGGATGATGGGAGTGATACATTGTATGATAAGAGATTAGATTGTGATCTCCTGGGGGTCAGGGATGATGGGAGTGATACATTGTATGATAGGAGATTAGATTGTGATCTCCTGGGGTCAGGGATGATGGGAGTGATACATTGTATGATAGGAGATTAGATTGTGATCTCCTGGGGTCAGGGATGATGGGAGTGATACATTGTATGTGATAGATTAGATTGTGAGCTCCTGGGGTCAGGGATGATGGGAGTGATACATTGTATGTGATAGGAGATTAGATTGTGATCTCCTGGGGTCAGGGATGATGGGAGCGATACATTGTATGATAGGAGATTAGATTGTGATCTCCTGGGGTCAGGGATGATGGGAGTGATACATTGTATGATAGGAGATTAGATTGTGATCTCCTGGGGTCAGGGATGATGGGAGTGATACATTGTATGATAGATTAGATTGTGAGCTCCTGGGGTCAGGGATGATGGGAGTGATACATTGTATGTGATAGATTAGATTGTGATCTCCTGGGGTCAGGGATGATGGGAGTGATACATTGTATGATAGATTAGATTGTGAGCTCCTGGGGTCAGGGATGATGGGAGTGATACATTGTATGATAGGAGATTAGATTGTGATCTCCTGTGGTCAGGGATGATGGGAGTGATACATTATATAATAGGAGATTAGATTGTGATCTCCTGGGGTCAGGGATGATGAGAGTGATACATTGTATGTGATAGGAGATTAGATTGTGATCTCCTGGGGTCAGGGATGATGGGAGTGATACATTGTATGTGATAGGAGATTAGATTGTGATCTCCTGGGGTCAGGGATGATGGGAGTGATACATTGTATGATAGGAGATTAGATTGTGAGCTCCTGGGGTCAGGGATGATGGGAGTGATACATTGTATGATAGATTAGATTGTGAGCTCCTGGGGTCAGAGATGATGGGAGTGATACATTGTATGTGATAGGAGATTAGATTGTGATCTCCTGGGGTCAGGGATGATGGGAGTGATACATTGTATGATAGGAGATTAGATTGTGATCTCCTGGGGTCAGGGATGATGGGAGTGATACATTGTATGATAGGAGATTAGATTGTGAGCTCCTGGGGTCAGGGATGATGGGAGTGATACATTGTATGATAGGAGATTAGATTGTGATCTCCTGGGGTCAGGGATGATGGGAGTGATACATTGTATGATAGGAGATTAGATTGTGATCTCCTGGGGTCAGGGATGATGGGAGTGATACATTGTATGTGATAGGAGATTAGATTGTGATCTCCTGGGGTCAGGGATGATGGGAGTGATACATTTTATGTGATAGGAGATTAGATTGTGATCTCCTGGGGTCAGGGATGATGGGAGTGATACATTGTATGATAGGAGATGCAGCAGGGTGTCAGTGCCCTCTCTCGGGGTGTAGTATCCTGGCGGCAGGGTGTCAGTGCCCTCTCTCGGGGTGTAGTATCCTGGCAGCAGGGTGTCAGTGCCCTCTCTCGGGGTGTAGTATCCTGGCAGCAGGGTGTCAGTGCCCTCTCTCGGGGTGTAGTATCCTGGCGGCAGGGTGTCAGTGCCCTCTCTCGGGGTGTAGTATCCTGGCAGCAGGGTGTCAGTGCCCTCTCTCGGGGTGTAGTATCCTGGCAGCAGGGTGTCAGTGCCCTCTCTCGAGGTGTAGTATCCTGGCAGCAGGGTGTCAGTGCCCTCTCTCAAGGTGTAGTACCCTGGAAGCAGGGTTTCAGTGTCCTCTCTCAAGGTGTAGTACCCTGGAAGCAGGGTGTCAGTGTCCTCTCTCGGGGTGTAGTACCCTGGAAGCAGGGTGTCAGTGCCCTCTCTCGGGGTGTAGTACCCTGGTAGCAGGGTGGCAGTGCCCTCTCTCAAGGTGTAGTACCCTGGAAGCAGGGTTTCAGTGTCCTCTCTCAAGGTGTAGTACCCTGGAAGCAGGGTGTCAGTGCCCTCTCTCGGGGTGTAGTATCCTGGCAGCAGGGTGTCAGTGCCCTCTCTCGGGGTGTAGTACCCTGGCAGCAGGGTGTCAGTGCCCTCTCTCAAGGTGTAGTACCCTGGAAGCAGGGTGTTGACAGTAGACAAACTGTCTCTGCCTTTGGGCGACTTTCTACCCAGATAACAGGAATCTGCCCGCGTCTTCTCTAATCTTTGTGCTGACACAGAAGTGGATACAAAGTCTCAGCAGATAGAAGGAGAAGACGCTGAGACCAGGACAGAGCAGCCACATGCCCCCGCTGTGTCATCCCCAAAACCCACATGCCCCCGCTGTGTCATCCCCATCACCCACATACCCCCGCTGTGTCATCCCCAAAACCCACATGCCCCCGCTGTGTCATCCCCAACACCCACATGCCCCCGCTGTGTCATCTCCAACATCCACATGCCCCCGCTGTGTCATCCCCAACACCCACATGCCCCCGCTGTGTCATCCCCAAAACCCACATGCCCCCGCTGTGTCATCCCGAACACCCACATGCCCCCGCTGTGTCATCCCCAACAGCCACATGCCCCCGCTGTGTCATCCCCAACAGCCACATGCCCCCGCTGTGTCATCCCCAACACCCACATGCCCCCGCTGTGTCATCCCCAACAGCCACATGCCCCCGCTGTGTCATCCCCAACAGCCACATGCCCCCGCTGTGTCATCCCCAACAGCCACATGCCCCCGCTGTGTCATCCCCATCACCCACATACCCCCGCTGTGTCATCCCCAAAACCCACAAGCCCCTGCTGTGTCATCCCCAACAGCCACATGCCCCTGCTGTGTCATCCCCAACATCCACATGCCCCCGCTGTGTCATCCCGAACATCCACATGCCCCCACCGTATTATATGCCCCCGCTGTGTCATCCCCAAAACCCACATGCCCCCGCTGTGTCATCCCCATCACCCACATACCCCCGCTGTGTCATCCCCAAAACCCACATGCCCCCGCTGTGTCATCCCCAACACCCACATGCCCCCGCTGTGTCATCTCCAACATCCACATGCCCCCGCTGTGTCATCCCCAACACCCACATGCCCCCGCTGTGTCATCCCCAAAACCCACATGCCCCCGCTGTGTCATTCCCAACACCCACATGCCCCCGCTGTGTCATCCCCAACAGCCACATGCCCCCGCTGTGTCATCCCCAACAGCCACATGCCCCCGCTGTGTCATCCCCAACAGCCACATGCCCCCGCTGTGTCATCCCCAACAGCCACATGCCCCCGCTGTGTCATCCCCAACAGCCACATGCCCCCGCTGTGTCATCCCCAACATCCACATGCCCCCGCTGTGTCATCCCAAAAACCCACATGCCCCCGCTGTGTCATCCCCAACATCCACATGCCCCCGCTGTGTCATCCCCAACACCCACATGCCCCCGCTGTGTCATCCCCAACAGCCACATGCCCCCGCTGTGTCATCCCCAACACCCACATGCCCCCGCTGTGTCATCCCCAACACCCACATGCCCCCGCTGTGTCATCTCCAACACCCACATGCCCCCGCTGTGTCATCCCCAACAGCCACATGTCCCCGCTGTGTCATCCCCAACACCCACATGCCCCCGCTGTGTCATCCCCAACACCCACATGCCCCCGCTGTGTCATCCCCAACATCCACATGCCCCCACCGTATTATATGCTCCCGCTGTGTTCCCTCCTGCACCCACATGCCCCCGCTGTGTCCCTCCAGCACCCACATGCCCCCCGTATTATATAACTCCCCCTCTGTGTTCCCTCCAGCACCCACATGCCCCCTGTATTATATGCCCCCGCTGTGTCCCTCCAGCACCCACATGCCCCCCCGTATTATATGCCCCCGCTGTGTTCCCTCCAGCACCCACATGCCCCCTGTATTATGTGCCCCCACTGTGTCCCTCCAGCACCCACATGCCCCCTGTATTATATGCCCCCACTGTGTCCCTCCAGCACCCACATGCCCCCCGTATTATATGCCCCCACTGTGTCCCTCCAGCACCCACATGCCCCCTGTATTATGTGCCCCCACTGTGTCCCTCCAGCACCCACATGCCCCCCGTATTATATGCCCCCACTGTGTCCCTCCAGCACCCACATGCCCCCTGTATTATGTGCCCCCGCTGTGTCCCTCCAGCACCCACATGCCCCCTGTATTATATGCCCCCGCTGTGTCCCTCCAGCACCCACATGCCCCCCCTGTATTATATGCCCCCACTGTGTCCCTCCAGCACCCACATGCCCCCTGTATTATATGAGCCCGCTGTGTCCCTCCAGCACCCACATGCCCCCCCTGTATTATATGAGCCCGCTGTGTCCCTCCAGCACCCACATGCCCCCCCTGTATTCTATGCCCCCGCTGTGTCCCTCCAGCACCCATATGCACCCCCCCCCCCGTATTATATGCCCCCGATGTGTCCCTCCAGCACATGGCATGGTCTCAGACATCAGATGCCTCCTGAATTTAGCCCACGCTTGGACACACTTAACCCCTTCAGCTGCAGACCCCAGGGCCCCTCATCACGTCTCTAATAAGTTCTGTGGACTGTGGCTCTCTGTGCTCTTCATGTCTGTACCTGTGCACAGGCTGCCATGTGGCCCCTACCAGGACAGGTCAGGTGAGTAACTCAATGCAGTGTCCCCCTCCCCCACGTGTCTTACCTGGGTTGTTGCGGGGGTCTCCTTGATGGTAGTGGCTGCTGCCCGTCCGGCTCTGGCTGCCTGCGGAGTTGTACACACAATTCAATGAGTTGTGAGAAGCTCCTCTCCCCTCCCCCTGACAGCTCCACCCTGACTATGTGATGGCTGAACCAGAGAGGACTCATTCATGAGCCAGCGGCCCCCAGCCCCTGCCCCAGGGGAGACACCCAGGAGCAACACCGAACTACAACCCCCAACATCCACAGAAAACAGCCGCCTGATACTCCTAAACACACCGCAATAGATAGGAAGGATCATAACACCAAGAGGGCACACACTGCCCCCTACAGACCTGGGGAAATGGCAACAACTACTACCCTTATAGTAGTTATATTCTTGTATATAGGAGCAGTATTATAGCAGTTATATTCTTGTATATAGGGGACAGTATTATAGTATTTATATTCTTGTATATAGGAGCAGTATTATAGCAGTTATATTCTTGTATATAGGAGCAGTATTATAGTAGTTATATTCTTGTATATAGGAGCAGTATTATAGTAGTTATATTCTTGTATATAGGGGGGCAGTATTATAGTAGTTATATTCTTGTATATAGGAGCAGTATTATAGTAGTTATATTCTTGTATATAGGAGCAGTATTATAGTAGTTATATTCTTGTATATAGGAGCAGTATTATAGTAGTTATATTCTTGTATATAGGAGCAGTATTATAGTAGTTATATTCTTGTATATAGGGGCAGTATTATAGTAGTTATATTCTTGTATATAGGAGGCAATTTTTATTGTGAAAACAAACAAAATTACAAGTAACATAAATTCTTACAATGCAAAACAAAAATAACAAGCATTGTACACACAATGACTACTCAACTAGAGTATGTACAGAGTAATATTAAACTTAGAAAGTCCACATTTGCTGGAAAAGGAAAAACACAAAAAAAAATTTATAAATCATCCGTGTTAAACCAAAGAGACATTCCTCCATAATTTCCCATTATTTTGGTTCCTCCGTATCTCTAATGACTTTACCCACTGGAGCTCGGACATGATCTGTCTTACTGCTGTGTTGTGATGGAATGGCTCGTTGTGTATGGACACTCTAGTTCTCATGTGCCAATGGTAATATTTAATGATTGTTATAATTATGTACATTGTCCCTCTGTCTACAGTCCTGTTACTGGATGGTACAGCATATATGATGTCAGGATACGTCAGGTTCTGCAGTAATGGGATGTTCAGCTTACTGGACACTTCTTCCCATATCCTCCTCCCGGCCCTGCAGTCAGATATGAAATGCTCCATAGTCTCCTCCTGCTGACAACCCAGAGGACAGTTCCTATCTGAGACACTTAGATATTTCAGGTTACCCCTGACAAAGAGCCTCCCATGGAGCGACAGCCAAGCTATGTCAAAGAATTTTGCGGGGAGTCGTTTCCCATTGAGGAACTTAAGACTTTCTTGTAAAGTGCTGGTCACACAATCCCTCAAGGCAAGTGGAGAACAGAAGAAAGCCCTACAAACCCTTACGTATAGATCCTTCCTTGGCTTACTCTCTATATAGGACTTCTCAATGCGCCATCTCTTCAGACATCTGAGCCCGTATTCCAGGTACGGGGGGAGGTAGTCATGCGTCCATCTCCCCCTCTTGAGACTGCCGCCTCGCACCCAAGACTCTGCAAAAGGCAATATCCAGTCCCTGATACTATTCGCCCACAGGGAGCTGTTGTTTGAGTCCAGGCAACCAAAATTAACTTTTAGAAACATGGAGTCAAAGAACACCCTTGGATTCAGCATATCCAACCCACCCTCTCTCCTCTGTAGGTAGGTGACCCCTCTTTTTATCAGGTTCAACCTGTTCCCCCAGAACATTTGGAAGAACAGGCTAAAGAGCCGAGCAGAGAAAGATTCTGGCAAAGGAAAAACAACAGAGACATACAAAAAGACGGGGACCAGGTAAGTCTTCAACATTTTAACCCTTTCTCTATAGGTCAGCCTCCAGTTCTTCCATCGCTGAACCTTTGCATTTCCGGCTTCCAACTTCTCTTCCCAATTTAGTTTGGCGTTATCGTCCCTCCCGAATTTGACCCCTAGGATTTTAATATAGGAGGAGGCTCTCACAAATTGGGTCAGATCAAAATCTGGATCAGTATCTGATACCCAGAGAGCTTGACTCTTCTCAAGGTTGACCAGAGACCCTGAGGCCTCCGAGAAACTTCTGATGGCCGCAGACAACATCTCCACCTCACGAGGCTCAGATATCACTACAGTCACATCATCCGCGTAGGCAACAACACTCAGGGGTAGGCAGTGGGGGACCGGCACCCCCTGAAAACCACACTCCTGCAGTGACCTCAGAAACGGGTCTAAGGCAAATACATACAGCAGCGGGCTCAGTGGGCAACCTTGTCTCACCCCCGCCTCAACCCTGAAGGTGTCACCCTGCCAACCATTGATCAGAGGAAAGCTCTCGGCCTCACAATACAAAGTCTTCAGCCAATCGATGAATTGTCCCGGAATACCGTACTTTGACAAAGTGGCCCATAGATACTCGTGATCTACTCTGTCAAAGGCTTTAGCCTGGTCAAGACTCACAACATATCTCCCACACCTCAGGGCTTTACATCTCTCAAACATCTCCCTTATGGAGATCACTGCCCCAGAGATGTTCCGCCCTTTTACTGTGCCATACTGACAGCCTGCCAACAGTGCCGGGGACAGACAAACTAACCTAGAAAACAGGATTTTTGCCAGAATCTTCCTGTCGACATTCAAGAGGGCAATTGGCCTCCAGTTCTTGATGTCACTCGGCTCTTTACCTTTCGACAGCAGAATCAGCGAGGACACTCTCATGGATGGAGGCATCAGGTGACTTTCTAGACAATTTGTATAAACATCCACGAGGATTGGGGCCAAGAGGTCTCTGAATGTCTTATAGAATTCTGCTGTTATCCCATCCGGACCTGGTGTCTTCTTCAGATGTAACTTATCAATGGCCTCTTTGACCTCCGCCACCGTCAATTCTGCTGTCAAAGGAGAAAAGTCCAAATCATTAGTATCAGGGAGCGGAGTTGTCTCCAAGAATTGGGTCATCTTGTCTCTATCCAAAACCTTCCTCTGAAACAAGTCAGCATAGTACGATCTCACCACCCCCAGGATACCCTCCCGAGATTCCTGCAAAACACCCTGGGAGTCAGTGAGACCGGTGACAGATTTATTTGCCACCCGCTCCCGGCAATTCTCAAAGGGATCAGGAGACCCTAAGGACCCATAATCCCCTTCAAGAACCAGGGAGGTATACCTGCTGTACTGATACTGCCTTATCTCAGATTTCAGCCGGTCTATCCTTTGTTGGTCCCCACCCGCCGAATATAGTGACTCCAATTCTTTCCGCAGCTTGAGATACTGGCCATACTTACTCTTCCCCTTTATAACTGACAGTCTCTTTAAGAGGGTTCTGATCTCATCCTTAACATCCTCCCACCAGGCGGCCATATCATCATAGAAGTCCACCCTCTCTAGTTGACCCTGTATAAGAGAGTGAACCTGTCTCTGCACAGAAGGATCCTCTAATAGACTGGAATTCAGTCTCCACAACCCTCTACCTGTCTCAGGACCCTGTGTGACACCCAGACAAAAATATAAGGCCAGATGGTCAGAATAAGGGACGATCTTCTCATCCTTCTCACCAATGGTCTCTGTGGGACTAACCAGAGCTAAATCTATACGACTACTTCTTCCACCACAGAAATAGGTAAACTTTGCCTTCCGACCACCCTGCACAAACACATCTGACAACCCGGCCTGTAGAATGATGTTGTTTAAGACCTTGGAGTCTCGTGTCAGAGGTCTATTAGAGGATCTGTCACTAGTTGTTCTGGAGGCATTAAAATCTCCGGCCAAGATGACAGGGACAGACGTGAAGAGATATGGCTTCACTTCATTATAAAGGTTAACCCTTTCAGTCACTGTCTGTGAACCATATATATTAATGAGTCGGAGCCTTCTACCCCGTATAGTAACTTCCAGCATTAGGCACCTTCCCATCAATACCTCTGTCAGCCTATGTACAGTTACATCATTGGTGGTAAACAGGATAGAGACCCCGGCACTTGGTTCCACACCCAGTGACCAAAAGGATGGACCAGACCGCCATTCACGCTCTGCCTCACGTAACAGTCCTTGAGTATTTAAACGTGTCTCCTGTAAGAAGATGATGTCAGCATCAATAGACTTTAGATAGTCATATACGACATGTCTGGTCCTCCTCACTCTGACACTGTTCACATTACTGGAGAACACTTTAAGGGTAAAGTCGGCCATCATAACAAAGGAAAGAAGAAAGTGCAGAGATGTCACCCCCATCATCACAGATCTGAGTCTGAGCCCTCCTGCTGACCACTTGTTTCCATGTCCGATTCGGACAGACGTTTTGCTCGTGGGGGTCTCTTTTTTGTGGGGGGATCACCCTCTTGGTCTTCATTAAATTCATCTATCACTCTCTTTAGCTCCCTCTCCATCTCTTCCTCAACGTCTGACTCTGATAGGACACTGTACCTATTTGTGATGGTCATGACACCTGACCCGGGGTCTACTTTCTTTTTGGAAGGTTTTTGGACAGTGGTCCATCCCTCCTCAGGCTTACGGCTGGTTTTGTCTTTCTTCCGTCTCTTCTGCGGATTTATTGATGCTGGGGCAGAAGAAGACATGGCCACAACCTGCTCAGTGACCTCCCTGTTCCCCTCAGTGGCTCCTGGCTGGGACTGGTCGGGCACTGTGTCACCAATATTGTCACCCATATTGTCACCGCTAGTGTCACCAATATTGTCACCCATATCGTCACCTCTAGTGTCACCCATGTTATGCTGAGGCTCAGGTTGTGTCACTGCTGACCCTGACACCAACGTCTCCTCCTCCAGGTCCTCTGCCCCCTCCAGCAGGTCCTCATCAGGGAAGTCCTTACAGATATTATGCCAGGCGTCAGGACAGTCCCTGTGGGAGTGACCGGTCTTACCACAGAGGTTGCAGCGGATATTCTGGCAGGTGGCGCTGACATGGCCGATCTCCCCACATAAATTACACTTCACTAGGGTGCACACACTCGCGATATGACCGGTCTTCCCACACTTGAAGCATTTTCTGGGCTGACCTGCATAGAAGCAAACCCCTTTCTCCCGACCAATGAAGAAAGAATTGGGCAGATGTTGGGTTATGTTGTTTATCTGCCGTAACTTCACCAGGACCTTCCACCCTCCCGTCCATATGCCGTCCTCATCCCTGGTCTTAGTCAGGTCTGACATTAGGTCACAGTGTCTTTTTAACCACACAACAATATCCTGGGGGGGGACAGACTCGTTCCAGAATATAATGATGACATTCGCTGTGTCTGGTCTGGAGATGGGGACAAAGCTGAACTTATTCCAGCCATCAGCATCTCTCACCCGGGTGACATGGGCCCAGAAGCGGTCCAGGTCAGACATGAGTTTGAAGCTGACGTCATAGCCCTGCCTGTCAGGAAGGTTTATCACTGCCAGGATGTTAGATGGCAGGAAGCCCATTTGGTGGCACAGAAGTTCACGGACCACAAACCTCCTGTCAGGCAGCTCCTCCTTGGCCCCTCTATGTCTGAACCTGACCACGTTCCTCCTCTTGAAAGCCTGACCTGTATAATTCACATTGGACATGAATGGTGACCCGCGGCTCCAGGCATTACCAGAGGAGGCGCCACTACTTCTACCCTCCTGCTGTACTTGGGGGCGCTGTGGTGGCTGCTGACCAGCTGTACTATGGGGGTCTGATACTTGTGTGACTAAAGGGGGGAAGTGTTGTGCATCAGACTGTACAGCCCCCTCCCCACCATCAACCTCTATACTCTGGGGGTCACAAGCCTCTGAAGGCTGAACTAATGGTGGACCTGACCCCAGAGATGACCCCAGATCCCACACAGACTGTGAAGCGCTCCCCTCTGCAGACACATTATCAGTAATATCACATACATTCATATCATTGCAGTCACTGGCAGAATGATCTTGCACTACAGAGCCCAGCAAGCCCTGCAGAGCCATGTCCTGTGAACTCTCTGCTGCACTGCTGCCTTCAGGTAAGAGTCCACAGTCCTGCTGCTCTCTACTGCCCCCAGGGGCTTGTGGTGACTGCACAACGGTTACAGAGTTACCTTCTGGTAGGAGTCCATAGTCCTGCTTCACCGTGCTGACTGCTGGGACTTGTGGTACCTCTGGAGGAGTCTCTGCAGGTCTCTGATGTTGCTGGACGCTTGCTTCTGCTTGTCTGTACAAATTTCCTTTCTCAAAAGGGAAGCTGGCTGGTCTGAGGACTGGTCTTGCACAGGACTGCTGGATGTCCTCTTGTCTTGTACAGGACTGCTGGGTGTCCCCTGGTGAGGCTGAAGACTTAGGTGCAGCAGTAGATGACTTTGTTGCTGGTCTTTCCTTATATCCCTCAAATCGCTGCTGATTTCTGAAGGTCTCAGCGACTGGTCCCATCTGGTCCAATACGTCCTCCATGTCCTGCACAGTGTCAGCGAGCTGCACAGCGAGGGAGCTCAGCTTCTTGTCATGTACAGCCTGGTTATTGGGGTTTGCTGCCTTTAGTTTGTACACACAGTCTATCTGTTTCTGCAGCTGTAACTTTGTCTTTTTTAAAGTCTCAAGTCTCTTTACCAGAGCTGGGATCTGCTCGGCCAGACATAGTTCAGGCGCCCGCTGAGTATTGGGGGGCCGCGCTGGTGGGGTACTCACAGGACTCTGCTTCTGAGGTGGGATCTGTCTCGGTGCGGCTGTGGTCACTGCTGCAGGGTCACAATCTCCAGACTGGGGACTGGGCCCCTGTTTTTCCCAGTGACCGCACTTGTGGCCCCCTGAAGCCTTCCTGGTGTACTCCCTCTGGTCCCCTCTGGCGTGCTTGTAACTTTTGCGCTGCTCCCGCTCCCGTATCGTGTGCGGTCAGAACGTATCAGGACAGGCTGCTGCAGATTCTCCTGCATGGTCTGCTTCTCCAGGGATGTTCTCCTCTGTCTGACTGCAGGAGGGGTGGATTGTACCTGCAGCCATTACCTGACCTGATGATTCCTTCTTTAGTTCCACAGCTTTCTTCTCATCTGTGCTTCTTACTGCACCAGAACTGACAACATTCTGAACATTTCTCACATCCATAGAAACTTTAGGATTTTCATCCATGGTTTGTGGTGTCTGGGGATTAATTCCCAGAATAGGCCTTGAAGCCTGGGCCTTGCTTGGGGAGCTTCCCCACCCAGGGTGGCCCCTCCCTGGGCTTTCTCCAGACATCAGGAGAGCAACACACACACAACCTCTCAGCTAGGAGGCAGTATTATAGTAGTTATATTCTTGTATATAGGAGGCAGTATTATAGTAGTTATATTCTTGTATATAGGAGCGGTATTATAGTAGTTATATTCTTGTATATAGGAGCAGTATTATAGTAGATATATTCTTGTATATAGGAGCAGTATTATAGTAGTTATATTCTTGTATATAGGAGCAGTATTATAGTAGTTATATTCTTGTATATAGGGGCAGTATTATAGTAGTTATATTCTTGTATATAGGAGCAGTATTATAGTAGTTATATTCTTGTATATAGGAGCAGTATTATAGTAGTTATATTCTTGTATATAGGAGCAGTATTATAGTAGTTATATTCTTGTATATAGGGGCAGTATTATAGTAGTTATATTCATGTATATAGGAGCAGTATTATAGTAGTTATATTCTTGTATATAGGAGCAGTATTATAGTAGTTATATTCTTGTATATAGGAGGCAGTATTATAGTAGTTATATTCTTGTATATAGGAGCAGTATTATAGTAGTTATATTCTTGTATATAGGGGCAGTATTATAGTAGTTATATTCTTGTATATAGGAGCAGTATTATAGTAGTTATATTCTTGTATATAGGAGCAGTATTATAGTAGTTATATTCTTGTATATAGGAGCAGTATTATAGTAGTTATATTCTTGTATATAGGAGCAATATTATAGTAGTTATATTCTTGTATATAGGAGCAGTATTATAGTAGTTATATTCTTGTATATAGGAGCAGTATTATAGTAGTTATATTCTTGTATATAGGAGGCAGTATTATAGTAGTTATATTCTTGTATATAGGAGCAGTATTATAGTAGTTATATTCTTGTATATAGGAGCAGTATTATAGTAGTTATATTCTTGTATATAGGGGGCAGTATTATAGTAGATATATTCTTGTATATAGGAGCAGTATTATAGTAGTTATATTCTTGTATATAGGAGGCAGTATTATAGTAGTCATATTCTTGTATATAGGAGCAGTATTATAGTAGTTATATTCTTGTATATAGGAGCAGTATTATAGTAGTTATATTCCTGTATATAGGAGCAGTATTATAGTAGTTATATTCTTGTATATAGGAGCAGTATTATAGTAGTTATATTCTTGTATATAGGAGCAGTATTATAGTAGTTATATTCTTGTATATAGGAGCAGTATTATAGTAGATATATTCTTGTATATAGGAGGCAGTATTATAGTAGATATATTCTTGTATATAGGAGCAGTATTATAGTAATTATATTCTTGTATATAGGAGGCAGTATTATAGTAGTTATATTCTTGTATATAGGAGCAGTATTATAGTAGTTATATTCTTGTATATAGGAGCAGTATTATAGTAGTTATATTCTTGTATATAGGAGCAGTATTATAGTAGTTATATTCTTGTATATAGGGGACAGTATTATAGTAGTTATATTCTTGTATATAGGAGGCAGTATTATAGTAGTTATATTCTTGTATATAGGAGCAGTATTATAGTAGTTATATTCATGTATATAGGAGCAGTATTATAGTAGTTATATTCTTGTATATAGGGGACAGTATTATAGTAGTTATATTCTTGTATATAGGAGGCAGTATTATAGTAGTTATATTCTTGTATATAGGAGGCAGTATTATAGTAGTTATATTCATGTATATAGGAGGCAGTATTATAGTAGTTATATTCTTGTATATAGGAGCAGTATTATAGTAGTTATATTCTTGTATATAGGAGCAGTATTATAGTAGTTATATTCTTGTATATAGGAGGCAGTATTATAGTAGTTATATTCATGTATATAGGAGCAGTATTATAGTAGTTATATTCTTGTATATAGGAGCAGTATTATAGTAGTTGTATTCTTGTATATAGGAGGCAGTATTATAGTAGTTATATTCTTGTATATAGGAGCAGTATTATAGTAGTTATATTCTTGTATATAGGAGTAGTATTATAGTAGTTATATTCTTGTATATAGGAGCAGTATTATAGTAGTTATATTCTTGTATATAGGAGCAGTATTATAGTAGTTATATTCTTGTATATAGCAGCAGTATTATAGTAGTTATATTCTTGTATATAGGAGCAGTATTATAGTAGTTATATTCTTGTATATAGCAGCAGTATTATAGTAGTTATATTCTTGTATATAGCAGCAGTATTATAGTAGTTATATTCTTGTATATAGCAGCAGTATTATAGTAGTTATATTCTTGTATATAGCAGCAGTATTATAGTAGTTATATTCTTGTATATAGGAGCAGTATTATAGTAGTTATATTCTTGTATATAGGAGCAGTATTATAGTAGTTATATTCTTGTATATAGGAGCAGTAGTATAGTAGTTATATTCTTGTATATAGGAGCAGTATTATAGTAGTTATATTCTTGTATATAGGAGCAGTATTATAGTAGTTATATTCTTGTATATAGGAGGCAGTATTATAGTAGTTATATTCTTGTATATAGGAGCAGTATTATAGTAGTTATATTCATGTATATAGGAGCAGTATTATAGTAGTTATATTCTTGTATATAGGAGCAGTATTATAGTAGTTGTATTCTTGTATATAGGAGGCAGTATTATAGTAGTTATATTCTTGTATATAGGAGCAGTATTATAGTAGTTATATTCTTGTATATAGGAGTAGTATTATAGTAGTTATATTCTTGTATATAGGAGCAGTATTATAGTAGTTATATTCTTGTATATAGGAGCAGTATTATAGTAGTTATATTCTTGTATATAGCAGCAGTATTATAGTAGTTATATTCTTGTATATAGGAGCAGTATTATAGTAGTTATATTCTTGTATATAGCAGCAGTATTATAGTAGTTATATTCTTGTATATAGCAGCAGTATTATAGTAGTTATATTCTTGTATATAGGAGCAGTATTATAGTAGTTATCAAACATATGTAGAAAGTAGGGACGTCACTCACCGGGGTACTGTGCCGATAATTCTTTATTTCTTTAAGGTGCAAAGACAGACAAGGTGCACGGACGTTTCCAAGGACTCAGCTAATCAGAGTAAGACTGGGTGACAGCTGTTGCGCGTGCGCATTCACGCTTCTTCAGACCCTGTCTGTTCCGTGCTGCATCACCTTTTTGAAGCTACTCTCTGGTGACGTGCACAGAACAGGTGCAAACTACTTAATCAAAGACATATATGTTAAAACATTAAAAACATAAATCAACCGACTTTCTTTATCAAAAGGACACTCTGCAATAAATAGTACCAGAGGGTATATCATAAAAAGACACTGTAATCGACTCTTTCATTTAGCCCCAAGTTTCCAGCAGCATTCAATTTAATTAACCATTTAGCTTCCGCTTGAAGTAAAATTTTTCTTTTATCTGTGTTTTCTTTGCTGCGGATCACTTCTAGCCCCTGAAAGAGTAAATCTTTACAGTTCCCTCCATGTACAGAATTCATGTGTTCAATAAAGCGGGGAGCACCTTTTTTAGATCTAACTGAATACACATGTTCCCTAAAACGTGTGTTCAATGCACGTTTAGTGCTGCCGATGTAGAAGCGGCCACACGGGCAAACCATAGCATAAATAACCCATTGTGTTCTACAGGTAATAAGATTTTTGATATAGATTTCTTCACCGCCTATCACCGTAGACTTTCCAGTCCTAATATGGGGACACCAAATGCAAGTCCCACATTTGTGGTTGCCCGTGGGGCCGATTCTTGACAGCCAGTCTGAGGTGTTCGTTTTGGAATGAAAGTTGCTACTGGTTACAACATCTTTTAAGTTTTTACTCCGTTTGAAAGCTATCAAAGGTTTTTCATGAACCAGTTTTCCTAAGTCTGTATCGTTTTTAATCAGAGACCAATTGTTATGAATAGCTGTTCTTATAATTTTTTCTAAGGGGCTGAATTTAAATGAAAAAGAGAAACGGGGTAGAGTGGTGCTTTGCGATTTTAAATATGTTTTTTTCCATTTCTTACTCTTTGTGCTGTTATCTAATAGAGTTTTTCTATCTTGTGCAAATGCTCGATTTAATGCCTTCTCAAGGATCTTTTCTGGGTACCCTCGTGCCCCCAATCTCTCCTTCAGCTCACCAGCCTGTACCAAAAATTTCTCATCAGAACTATTTATTCGTCTTAGCCGCAAAAATTGGCCATAGGGCAAAGCAGTCTTTACATGTTCGGGATGGTAGCTGGTGTACTGAAGGAGAGAATTGGAGGCAGTGGGTTTTCTGTACCCTGACGTCTGTATATCACCTCCGTTAATTTCTACCAACACATCGAGGAACTCGATCTGCTTGGCATCGACTTTGTAAGTGAAGCGTAAATTCATTTTGTTTGTTTCATTCAGAAATTTTACAAAGTCCCCGAAGTCCGTCTCGGTGCCATCCCAGGCGATGAACACATCGTCCACAAACCTGAGGTAGCACCGGACGGACTTCAAAAAGGGATTGTTGGCTGTGAAGATATGCCTATACTCAAAAGCTGCAACATATAAATTGGCAAGGGTGCAGGCCACGGGGGTGCCCATGGCCACGCCTCCAATCTGTCTGTACCATATGTCATCGAACAAAAACGTATTATTTTCCAAAATAAACGCCAAGGACTCACATATAAACTGTATTACTTTCTCTGATTTACCTGCGTTGATTAATATCTCTTTTATGCAGTCCACTCCCTTCTCCTGTGGTATGCTTGTATACAGGCTTTCGATGTCAATCAATGCCAACATCATGTTATCGGACCAAGCTAGGTCCTGAATGCAGGTGAGAAATTGGTTAGTGTCTTTTACTAACGATATATTATAGTAGTTATATTCTTGTATATAGGAGGCAGTATTATAGTAGATATATTCTTGTATATAGGAGCAGTATTATAGTAGTTATATTCTTGTATATAGGAGCAGTATTATAGTAGTTATATTCTTGTATATAGGAGGCAGTATTATAGTAGTTATATTCATGTATATAGGAGCAGTATTATAGTAGTTATATTCTTGTATATAGGAGCAGTATTATAGTAGTTATATTCTTGTATATAGGAGCAGTATTATAGTAGTTATATTCTTATATATAGGAGCAGTATTATAGTAGTTATATTCTTGTATATAAGAGCAGTATTATAGTAGTTATATTCTTGTATATAGGAGGCAGTATTATAGTAGATATATTCTTGTATATAGGAGCAGTATTATAGTAGTTATATTCTTATATATAGGAGCAGTATTATAGTAGTTATATTCTTGTATATAGGAGGCAGTATTATAGTAGTTATATTCATGTATATAGGAGCAGTATTATAGTAGTTATATTCTTGTATATAGGAGCAGTATTATAGTAGTTATATTCTTATATATAGGAGGCAGTATTATAGTAGTTATATTCTTGTATATAGGAGGCAGTATTATAGTAGTTATATTCTTGTATATAGGAGCAGTATTATAGTAGTTATATTCTTGTATATAGGAGGCAGTATTATAGTAGTTATATTCTTGTATATAGGAGCAGTATTATAGTAGTTATATTCTTGTATATAGGAGGCAGTATTATAGTAGTTATATTCTTGTATATAGGAGCAGTATTATAGTAGATATAGTCTTCTATATAGGGGGCAGTATTATAGTAGTTATATTCTTGTATATAGGAGCAGTATTATAGTAGTTATATTCTTGTATATAGGAGCAGTATTATAGTAGTTATATTCTTGTATATAGGAGCAGTATTATAGTAGATATAGTCTTCTATATAGGGAGCAGTATTATAGTAGTTATATTCTTGTATATAGGAGCAGTATTATAGTAGTTATATTCTTGTATATAGCAACAGTATTATAGTAGTTATATTCTTGTATATAGGAGGCAGTATTATAGTAGTTATATTCTTGTATATAGGGAGCAGTATTATAGTAGTTATATTCTTGTATATAGGAGCAGTATTATAGTAGTTATATTCTTGTATATAGCAACAGTATTATAGTAGTTATATTCTTGTATATAGGAGGCAGTATTATAGTAGTTATATTCTTGTATATAGGAGCAGTATTATAGTAGTTATATTCTTGTATAGAGGAGCAGTATTATAGTAGTTATATTATTGTATATGTGAGCAGTATTATAGTAGTTATATTCTTGTATATAGGAGCAGTATTATAGTAGATATATTCTTGTATATAGGAGCAGTATTATAGTAGTTATATTCTTGTATATAGGAGCAGTATTATAGTAGTTATATTCTTGTATATAGGAGCAGTATTATAGTAGTTATATTCTTGTATATAGGAGCAGTATTATAGTAGTTGTATTCTTGTATCTTGCTGCACTGTATTATTAGATGTAATTACAGTGTCGTCCTTATACCCCAGTGTACACTTTACTTTCCATTTTGATTCCTATGCTCTTTAGTATCACTGACATGTCTGCACTCTTCTCAGTATTGTCCTTTTCTTCAGTCTCTTGGAGCGGTGACAGTAGGGACAGTAGCTTTCTGGTGCACACTCCTTCCTGCTCACACGTGCCTCGGGTTAGGTTGCGCATGTTTCCTATGTAGTATGTAGAGATAAATGGATGAGTTGTATCTTTAAGGAAATGCATAGGTCACATGGCAGGTTACACGCTCACAATGAATGAAATTCACTAATCACTACTGTACCGTGAATGGAGCAACTAAATGAGCGAATAATGCTGAGATGGTGGCATCCCACTTCATTATACAATGATGGACACCAGCAATGGTCTTGTGATACAGAGGGTAGTGTCCATCTTGTTTGCCCTTATATTGCTTCCTTTTTAGTTTTATATTTGTAATGATTTTATTGAATTTAAAAATAAACAAAGCAACAATATATCTCCTGTCATACTCAAGAGGGAGGCATTGAGTAATAATACACAGGCAGTAAAAAAGAAGAACAATCAAAAGGACACAACTTGTCTACACATTATAAGAACAGAAACAAGTAGGGGCCCATAGGTGACATTTCACATTAGGATGAGGGTCACTGTGCAGCTGTAACTGTATGATCATAGAGATGAGTGCAGGGAGGGGATAGAGAGGACTGTGCAGCTGTAACTGTATGATCAGAGAGATGAGTGCAGGGAGGGGATAGAGAGGACTGTACAGCTGTAACTGTATGATCAGAGAGATGAGTGCAGGGAGAGAATAGAGAGGACTGTGCAGCTGTAACTGTATGATCATAGAGATGAGTGCAGGGAGAGAATAGAGAGGACTGTGCAGCTGTAACTGTATGATCATAGAGATGAGTGCAGGGAGGGGATAGAGAGGACTGTGCAGCTGTAACTGTTTGATCAGAGAGATGAGTGCAGGGAGAGAATAGAGAGGACTGTGCAGCTGTAACTGTATGATCAGAGAGATGAGTGCAGGGAGAGAATAGAGAGGACTGTGCAGCTGTAACTGTATGATCAGAGAGATGAGTGCAGGGAGAGAATAGAGAGGACTGTGCAGCTGTAACTGTATGATCATAGAGATGAGTGCAGGGAGGGGATAGAGAGGACTGTACAGCTGTAACTGTATGATCATAGAGATGAGTGCAGGGAGGGGATAGAGAGGACTGTGCAGCTGTAACTGTATGATCATAGAGATGAGTGCAGGGAGGGGATAGAGAGGACTGTGCAGCTGTAACTGTATGATCAGAGAGATGAGTGCAGGGAGGGGATAGAGAGGACTGTGCAGCTGTAACTGTATGATCATAGAGATGAGTGCAGGGAGGGGATAGAGAGGACTGTGCAGCTGTAACTGTATGATCAGAGAGATGAGTGCAGGGAGGGGATAGAGAGGACTGTACAGCTGTAACTGTATGATCAGAGAGAAGAGTGCAGGGAGGGGATAGAGAGGACTGTGCAGCTGTAACTGTATGATCATAGAGATGAGTGCAGGGAGGGGATAGAGAGGACTGTGCAGCTGTAACTGTATGATCATAGAGATGAGTGCAGGGAGAGAATAGAGAGGACTGTACAGCTGTAACTGTATGATCATAGAGATGAGTGCAGGGAGAGAATAGAGAGGACTGTGCAGCTGTAACTGTATGATCAGAGAGATGAGTGCAGGGAAAGAATAGAGAGGACTGTGCAGCTGTAACTGTATGATCAGAGAGATGAGTGCAGGGAGGGGATAGAGAGGACTGTACAGCTGTAACTGTATGATCATAGAGATGAGTGCAGGGAGAGAATAGAGAGGACTGTGCAGCTGTAACTGTATGATCAGAGAGAAGAGTGCAGGGAGAGAATAGAGAGGACTGTGCAGCTGTAACTGTATGATCATAGAGATGAGTGCAGGGAGAGAATAGAGAGGACTGTGCAGCTGTAACTGTATGATCATAGAGATGAGTGCAGGGAGGGGATAGAGAGGACTGTACAGCTGTAACTGTATTATCAGAGCAGAGAGATGAGTGTAGGGAGAGAATAGAGAGAACTGTACAGCTGTAACTGTATGATCATAGAGATGAGTGCAGGGAGGGGATAGAGAGGACTGTACAGCTGTAACTGTATTATCAGAGCAGAGAGATGAGTGTAGGGAGGGGATAGAGAGGACTGTACAGCTGTAACTGTATTATCAGAGCAGAGAGATGAGTGTAGGGAGGGGATAGAGAGGACAGTACAGCTGTAACTGTATGATCATAGAGATGAGTGCAGGGAGGGGATAGAGAGGACTGTGCAGCTGTAACTGTATGATCAGAGCAGAGAGATGAGTGCAGGGAGAGAATAGAGAGGACTGTACAGCTGTAACTGTATGATCAGAGAGATGAGTGCAGGGAGAGAATAGAGAGGACTGTACAGCTGTAACTGTATGATCATAGAGATGAGTGCAGGGAGGGGATAGAGAGGACTGTACAGCTGTAACTGTATGATCAGAGAGATGAGTGCAGGGAGGGGATAGAGAGGACTGTACAGCTGTAACTGTATGATCATAGAGATGAGTGCAGGGAGAGAATAGAGAGGACTGTGCAGCTGTAACTGTATGATCAGAGAGATGAGTGTAGGGAGGGGATAGAGAGGACTGTACAGCTGTAACTGTATGATCATAGAGATGAGTGCAGGGAGAGAATAGAGAGGACTGTGCAGCTGTAACTGTATGATCATAGAGATGAGTGCAGGGAGAGAATAGAGAGGACTGTGCAGCTGTAACTGTATGATCATAGAGATGAGTGCAGGGAGAGAATAGAGAGGACTGTGCAGCTGTAACTGTATGATCAGAGAGAAGAGTGCAGGGAGGGGATAGAGAGGACTGTACAGCTGTAACTGTATGATCAGAGAGAAGAGTGCAGGGAGAGAATAGAGAGGACTGTGCAGCTGTAACTGTATGATCATAGAGATGAGTGCAGGGAGAGAATAGAGAGGACTGTGCAGCTGTAACTGATCATAGAGATGAGTGCAGGGAGAGAATAGAGAGGACTGTGCAGCTGTAACTGTATGATCAGAGAGAAGAGTGCAGGGAGGGGATAGAGAGGACTGTACAGCTGTAACTGTATGATCAGAGAGAAGAGTGCAGGGAGAGAATAGAGAGGATTGTGCAGCTGTAACTGTATGATCATAGAGATGAGTGCAGGGAGAGAATAGAGAGGACTGTGCAGATGTAACTGTATGATCATAGAGATAAGTGCAGGGAGGGGATAGAGAGGACTGTGCAGCTGTAACTGTATGATCATAGAGATGAGTGCAGGGAGGGGATAGAGAGGACTGTACAGCTGTAACTGTATTATCAGAGCAGAGAGATGAGTGTAGGGAGGGGATAGAGAGGACTGTGCAGCTGTAACTGTATGATCATAGAGATGAGTGCAGGGAGGGGATAGAGAGGACTGTGCAGCTGTAACTGTATGATCAGAGAGATGAGTGCAGGGAGGGGATAGAGAGGACTGTACAGCTGTAACTGTATGATCAGAGAGAAGAGTGCAGGGAGGGGATAGAGAGGACTGTGCAGCTGTAACTGTATGATCAGAGAGATGAGTGCAGGGAAAGAATAGAGAGGACTGTGCAGCTGTAACTGTATGATCAGAGAGATGAGTGCAGGGAGGGGATAGAGAGGACTGTACAGCTGTAACTGTATGATCATAGAGATGAGTGCAGGGAGAGAATAGAGAGGACTGTGCAGCTGTAACTGTATGATCAGAGAGAAGAGTGCAGGGAGAGAATAGAGAGGACTGTGCAGCTGTAACTGTATGATCATAGAGATGAGTGCAGGGAGAGAATAGAGAGGACTGTGCAGCTGTAACTGTATGATCATAGAGATGAGTGCAGGGAGGGGATAGAGAGGACTGTACAGCTGTAACTGTATTATCAGAGCAGAGAGATGAGTGTAGGGAGAGAATAGAGAGAACTGTACAGCTGTAACTGTATGATCATAGAGATGAGTGCAGGGAGGGGATAGAGAGGACTGTACAGCTGTAACTGTATTATCAGAGCAGAGAGATGAGTGTAGGGAGGGGATAGAGAGGACTGTACAGCTGTAACTGTATTATCAGAGCAGAGAGATGAGTGTAGGGAGGGGATAGAGAGGACTGTACAGCTGTAACTGTATGATCATAGAGATGAGTGCAGGGAGGGGATAGAGAGGACTGTGCAGCTGTAACTGTATGATCAGAGCAGAGAGATGAGTGCAGGGAGAGAATAGAGAGGACTGTACAGCTGTAACTGTATGATCAGAGAGATGAGTGCAGGGAGAGAATAGAGAGGACTGTACAGCTGTAACTGTATGATCATAGAGATGAGTGCAGGGAGGGGATAGAGAGGACTGTACAGCTGTAACTGTATGATCAGAGAGATGAGTGCAGGGAGGGGATAGAGAGGACTGTACAGCTGTAACTGTATGATCATAGAGATGAGTGCAGGGAGAAAATAGAGAGGACTGTGCAGCTGTAACTGTATGATCAGAGAGATGAGTGTAGGGAGGGGATAGAGAGGACTGTACAGCTGTAACTGTATGATCATAGAGATGAGTGCAGGGAGAGAATAGAGAGGACTGTGCAGCTGTAACTGTATGATCATAGAGATGAGTGCAGGGAGAGAATAGAGAGGACTGTGCAGCTGTAACTGTATGATCATAGAGATGAGTGCAGGGAGAGAATAGAGAGGACTGTGCAGCTGTAACTGTATGATCAGAGAGAAGAGTGCAGGGAGGGGATAGAGAGGACTGTACAGCTGTAACTGTATGATCAGAGAGAAGAGTGCAGGGAGAGAATAGAGAGGACTGTGCAGCTGTAACTGTATGATCATAGAGATGAGTGCAGGGAGAGAATAGAGAGGACTGTGCAGCTGTAACTGTATGATCAGAGAGAAGAGTGCAGGGAGGGGATAGAGAGGACTGTACAGCTGTAACTGTATGATCAGAGAGAAGAGTGCAGGGAGAGAATAGAGAGGATTGTGCAGCTGTAACTGTATGATCATAGAGATGAGTGCAGGGAGAGAATAGAGAGGACTGTGCAGATGTAACTGTATGATCATAGAGATAAGTGCAGGGAGGGGATAGAGAGGACTGTGCAGCTGTAACTGTATGATCATAGAGATGAGTGCAGGGAGGGGATAGAGAGGACTGTACAGCTGTAACTGTATTATCATAGCAGAGAGATGAGTGTAGGGAGGGGATAGAGAGGACTGTACAGCTGTAACTGTATGATCATAGAGATGAGTGCAGGGAGTGGATAGAGAGGACTGTACAGCTGTAACTGTATGATCAGAGAGATGAGTGCAGGGAGGGGATAGAGAGGACTGTACAGCTGTAACTGTATGATCATAGAGATGAGTGCAGGGAGAGAATAGAGAGGACTGTGCAGCTGTAACTGTATGATCAGAGAGATGAGTGTAGGGAGGGGATAGAGAGGACTGTACAGCTGTAACTGTATGATCATAGAGATGAGTGTAGGGAGGGGATAGAGAGGACTGTACAGCTGTAACTGTATGATCATAGAGATGAGTGCAGGGAGAGAATAGAGAGGACTGTGCAGCTGTAACTGTATGATCAGAGAGAAGAGTGCAGGGAGGGGATAGAGAGGACTGTACAGCTGTAACTGTATGATCAGAGAGAAGAGTGCAGGGAGAGAATAGAGAGGACTGTGCAGCTGTAACTGTATGATCATAGAGATGAGTGCAGGGAGAGAATAGAGAGGACTGTGCAGCTGTAACTGATCATAGAGATGAGTGCAGGGAGAGAATAGAGAGGACTGTGCAGCTGTAACTGTATGATCAGAGAGAAGAGTGCATGGAGGGGATAGAGAGGACTGTACAGCTGTAACTGTATGATCAGAGAGATGAGTGCAGGGAGGGGATAGAGAGGACTGTACAGCTGTAACTGTATGATCAGAGAGAAGAGTGCAGGGAGAGAATAGAGAGGATTGTGCAGCTGTAACTGTATGATCATAGAGATGAGTGCAGGGAGAGAATAGAGAGGACTGTGCAGATGTAACTGTATGATCATAGGGATAAGTGCAGGGAGGGGATAGAGAGGACTGTGCAGCTGTAACTGTATGATCATAGAGATGAGTGCAGGGAGGGGATAGAGAGGACTGTACAGCTGTAACTGTATTATCAGAGCAGAGAGATGAGTGTAGGGAGGGGATAGAGAGGACTGTACAGCTGTAACTGTATGATCATAGAGATGAGTGCAGGGAGGGGATAGAGAGGACTGTGAAGCTGTAACTGTATGATCAGAGCAGGGAGAGAATAGAGAGGACTGTACAGCTGTAACTGTATGATCATAGAGATGAGTGCAGGGAGGGGATAGAGAGGACTGTACAGCTGTAACTGTATGATCATAGAGATGAGTGCAGGGAGGGGATAGAGAGGACTGTACAGCTGTAACTGTATGATCATAGAGATGAGTGCAGGGAGGGGATAGAGAGGACTGTACAGCTGTAACTGTATGATCAGAGAGAAGAGTGCAGGGAGAGAATAGAGACGACTGTACAGCTGTAACTGTATGATCAGAGAGAAGAGTGCAGGGAGAGAATAGAGAGGACTGTGCAGCTGTAACTGTATGATCATAGAGATGAGTGCAGGGAGAGAATAGAGAGGACTGTGCAGCTGTAACTGTATGATCATAGAGATGAGTGCAGGGAGGGGTGGAGTGGACTGTGCAGCTGTAACTGTATGCTTAGAGAGAAGAGTGCAGGGAGAGAATAGAGAGGACTGTACAGCTGTAACTGTATGATCAGAGAGAAGAGTGCAGGGAGAGAATAGAGAGGACTGTACAGCTGTAACTGTATGATCATAGAGATGAGTGCAGGGAGAGAATAGAGAGGACTGTGCAGCTGTAACTGTATGATCATAGAGATGAGTGCAGGGAGACAATATAGAGGACTGTGCAGCTGTAACTGTATGATCAGAGAGAAGAGTGCATGGAGGGGATAGAGAGGACTGTGCAGCTGTAACTGTATGATCATAGAGATAAGTGCAGGGAGGGGATAGAGAGGACTGTGCAGCTGTAACTGTATGATCAGAGAGAAGAGTGCAGGGAGAGAATAGAGAGGACTGTGCAGCTGTAACTGTATGATCATAGAGATGAGTGCAGGGAGGGGTGGAGTGGACTGTGCAGCTGTAACTGTATGATCAGAAAGATGAGTGCAGGGAGAGAATAGAGAGCACTGTGCAGCTGTAACTGTATGATCATAGAGATGAGTGCAGGGAGAGAATAGAGAGGACTGTGCAGATGTAACTGTATGATCATAGAGATAAGTGCAGGGAGGGGATAGAGAGGACTGTGCAGCTGTAACTGTATGATCAGAGAGAAGAGTGCAGGGAGAGAATAGAGAGGACTGTACAGCTGTAACTGTATGATGATAGAGACAAGTGCAGGGAGGGGGTAGAGAGGACTGTGCAGCTGTAACTGTATGATCAGAGAGAAGAGTGCAGGGAGAGAATAGAGAGGACTGTGCAGCTGTAACTGTATGATAAGAGCAGAGAGATGAGTGCAGGGAGAGAATAGAGAGGACTGTGCAGCTGTAACTGTATGATCAGAGAGATGAGTGCAGGGAGAGAATAGAGAGGACTGTGCAGCTGTAACTGTATGATCAGAGAGATGAGTGCAGGGAGAGAATAGAGAGGACTGTGCAGCTGTAACTGTATGATCAGAGAGATGAGTGCAGGGAGAGAATAGAGAGGACTGTGCAGCTGTAACTGTATGATCAGAGAGATGAGTGCAGGGAGAGAATAGAGAGGACTGTGCAGCTGTAACTGTATGATCAGAGAGATGAGTGCAGGGAGGGGATAGAGAGGACTGTACAGCTGTAACTGTATTATCAGAGCAGAGAGATGAGTGCAGGGAGGGGTGGAGTGGACTGTGCAGCTGTAACTGTATGATCAGAGAGATGAGTGCGGGGAGGGGATAGAAAGGACTGTGCAGCTGTAACTGTATGATCAGAGAGATGAGTGCAGGGAGGGGATAGAGAGGACTGTGCAGCTGTAACTGTATTATCAGAGAGATGAGTGCAGGGAAGGAATAGAGAGGACTGTGCGGCTGTAACTGTATTATCATAGAGATGAGTGCAGGGAGGGGATAGAGAGGACTGTGCGGCTGTAACTGTATGATCATAGAGATATGTGCAGGGAGGGGATAGAGAGGACTGTGCGGCTGTAACTGAATGATCATAGAGATAAGTGCAGGAAGGGGATAGAGAGGACTGTACAGCTGTAAGTGTATGATCAGATAGATGAGCGCAGGGAAGGAATAAAGAGGACTGTGCAGCTGTAACTGTATGATCAGAGAGATGAGTGCAGGGAGGGGATAGAGAGGACTGTACAGCTGTAACTGTATGATCAGAGAGATGAGTGCAGGGAAGGAATAGAGAGGACTGTGCAGCTGTAACTGTATTATCAGAGCAGAGAGATGAGTGCAGGGAAGGAATAGAGAGGACTGTGCAGCTGTAACTGTATGATCAGAGCAGAGAGATGAGTGCAGGGAAGGAATAGAGAGGACTGTGAAGCTGTAACTATATGATCACACAGTTCTATCTATGAAAAAAGAGATGAGGGCAGGGAGGGGATAGAGAGGACTGTGCAGCTGTAACTGTATGATCAGAGAGATGAGTGCAGGGAAGGGATAGAGAAGACTCTGCAGCTGTAACTGTATGACCACACAGTTCTCTCTCTGATCATAGAGATGAGTGCAAGGAGGGGATAGAGAGGACTGTGCAGCTGTAACTATATGACCACACAGCTCTCTCTGTGATCATAGAGATGAGTGCAGGGAGGGGATAGAGAGGACTGTGCAGCTGTAACTGTATGGCCACACAGTTCTCTCTACGGTCATAGAGATGAGTGCAGGGAGGGGATAGAGAGGGCTGTGCAGCTGTAACTGTGATCATAGAGATGAGTGCGGGGAGGGGATAGAGAGGACCGTGCAGCTGTAACTGTATGAACACACAGTTCTATGATCATAGAAATGAGTGCAGGGAGGGGATAGAGAGGACTGTGCAGCTGTAACTGTATGACCACACAGATCTCTCTATAATCATAGAGATGAGTGCGGGGAGGGGATAGAGGGGATTGTGCAGCTGTAATTGTATGACCACACAGTTCTCTCTATGATAAGAGATGAGTGCAGGGAAGGGATAGAGAGGACTGTGCAGCTGTAACTGTATGACCACACAGTTCTCTCCTAAATTGCTTTACCTGATCCTTAAGAGAAGAGATCAGGGGATATGCAGAGGAACAGACTTTGGTAAAGGAGCTGGAGGTTTAAAGCGAACAGTGTTGCTTCACAGCTTATAGGGACCATTCGGGTGAGTTGACTCTTTACTGGTTAAGGGGTCCCTTTATAGAATTCCCCAGCTACACAGGGAGTCAGTCTTAGACCCTGTGTTACATTTGGGAAATTACACAGGGAGGGTCTGTATTACATGAGTGATATTACACAGAATTGTCTATTACATGAGTAATATTACAAAGGCAGAGTCTGTATTATATGTGTGATATTACACAGGAGATTCTCTGTATTATGTGTGTGTGTTAGTACACAGGGAGAGTCTGTATTACATGTGTAATATTACACAGGAGATTCTCTGTATTATGTGTGTGTTAGTACACAGGGAGAGTCTGTATTACATGTGTGATATTACACAGGAGATTCTCTGTATTATGTGTGTGTTAGTACACAGGGAGGGTCTGTATTACATGTGTGATATTACACAGGAGATTCTCTGTATTATGTGTGTGTGTTAGTACACAGGGAGAGTCTGTATTACATGTGTGATATTACACAGGAGATTCTCTGTATTATGTGTGTGTTAGTACACAGGGAGAGTCTGTATTACATGTGTGATATTACACAGGAGATTCTCTGTATTATGTGTGTGTTAGTACACAGGGAGAGTCTGTATTACATGTGTAATATTACACAGGAGATTCTCTGTATTATGTGTGTGTTAGTACACAGGGAGAGTCTGTATTACATGTGTGATATTACACAGGAGATTATCTGTATTATGTGTGTGTTAGTACACAGGGAGGGTCTGTATTACATGTGTGATATTACACAGGAGATTCTCTGTATTATGTGTGTGTTAGTACACAGGGAGAGTCTGTATTACATGTGTAATATTACACAGGAGATTCTCTGTATTATGTGTGTGTTAGTACACAGGGAGGGTCTGTATTACATGTGTAATATTACACAGGAGATTCTCTGTATTATGTGTGTGTGTTAGTACACAGGGAGAGTCTGTATTACATGTGTAATATTACACAGGAGATTCTCTGTATTATGTGTGTGTTAGTACACAGGGAGAGTCTGTATTACATGTGTGATATTACACAGGAGATTCTCTGTATTATGTGTGTGTTAGTACACAGGGAGAGTCTGTATTACATGTGTAATATTACACAGGAGATTCTCTGTATTATGTGTGTGTTAGTACACAGGGAGAGTCTGTATTACATGTGTGATATTACACAGGAGATTCTCTGTATTATGTGTGTGTTAGTACACAGGGAGGGTCTGTATTACATGTGTGATATTACACAGGAGATTCTCTGTATTATGTGTGTGTTAGTACACAGGGAGGGTCTGTATTACATGTGTGATATTACACAGGAGATTCTCTGTATTATGTGTGTGTTAGTACACAGGGAGGGTCTGTATTACATGTGTAATATTACACAGGAGATTCTCTGTATTATGTGTGTGTTAGTACACAGGGAGAGTCTGTATTACATGTGTAATATTACACAGGAGATTCTCTGTATTATGTGTGTGTTATTACACAGGGAGAGTCTGTATTACATGTGTGATATTACACAGGAGATTCTCTGTATTATGTGTGTGTTATTACACAGGGAGGGTCTGGATTACATGTGTGATATTACACAGGAGATTCTCTGTATTATGTGTGTGTGTTAGTACACAGGGAGAGTCTGTATTACATGTGTAATATTACACAGGAGATTCTCTGTATTATGTGTGTGTTAGTACACAGGGAGAGTCTGTATTACATGTGTAATATTACACAGGAGATTCTCTGTATTATGTGTGTGTTAGTACACAGGGAGAGTCTGTATTACATGTGTAATATTACACAGGAGATTCTCTGTATTATGTGTGTGTTAGTACACAGGGAGAGTCTGTATTACATGTGTGATATTACACAGGAGATTCTCTGTATTATGTGTGTGTTAGTACACAGGGAGAGTCTGTATTACATGTGTGATATTACACAGGAGATTCTCTGTATTATGTGTGTGTTAGTACACAGGGAGAGTCTGTATTACATGTGTGATATTACACAGGAGATTCTCTGTATTATGTGTGTGTTAGTACACAGGGAGAGTCTGTATTACATGTGTAATATTACACAGGAGATTCTCTGTATTATGTGTGTGTTATTACACAGGGAGAGTCTGTATTACATGTGTGATATTACACAGGAGATTCTCTGTATTATGTGTGTGTGTTAGTACACAGGGAGAGTCTGTATTACATGTGTAATATTACACAGGAGATTCTCTGTATTATGTGTGTGTTATTACACAGGGAGAGTCTGTATTACATGTGTGATATTACACAGGAGATTCTCTGTATTATGTGTGTGTGTTAGTACACAGGGAGAGTCTGTATTACATGTGTGATATTACACAGGAGATTCTCTGTATTATTTGTGTGTTAGTACACAAGGAGAGTCTGTATTACATGTGTGATATTACACAGGAGATTCTCTGTATTATGTGTGTGTTAGTACACAGGGAGGGTCTGTATTACATGTGTGATATTACACAGGAGATTCTCTGTATTATGTGTGTGTTAGTACACAGGGAGAGTCTGTATTATATGTGTGATATTACACAGGAGATTCTCTGTATTATGTGTGTGTGTTAGTACACAGGGAGAGTCTGTATTACATGTGTAATATTACACAGGAGATTCTCTGTATTATGTGTGTGTTAGTACACAGGGAGGGTCTGTATTACATGTGTGATATTACACAGGAGATTCTCTGTATTATGTGTGTGTTAGTACACAGGGAGAGTCTGTATTACATGTGTAATATTACACAGGAGATTCTCTGTATTATGTGTGTGTTATTACACAGGGAGAGTCTGTATTACATGTGTGATATTACACAGGAGATTCTCTGTATTATGTGTGTGTTATTACACAGGGAGGGTCTGGATTACATGTGTGATATTACACAGGAGATTCTCTGTATTATGTGTGTGTGTTAGTACACAGGGAGAGTCTGTATTACATGTGTAATATTACACAGGAGATTCTCTGTATTATGTGTGTGTGTTAGTACACAGGGAGAGTCTGTATTACATGTGTAATATTACACAGGAGATTCTCTGTATTATGTGTGTGTTAGTACACAGGGAGAGTCTGTATTACATGTGTAATATTACACAGGAGATTCTCTGTATTATGTGTGTGTTAGTACACAGGGAGAGTCTGTATTACATGTGTAATATTACACACGAGATTCTCTGTATTATGTGTGTGTTAGTACACAGGGAGAGTCTGTATTACATGTGTAATATTACACAGGAGATTCTCTGTATTATGTGTGTGTTAGTACACAGGGAGAGTCTGTATTACATGTGTAATATTACACAGGAGATTCTCTGTATTATGTGTGTGTTAGTACACAGGGAGAGTCTGTATTACATGTGTGATATTACACAGGAGATTCTCTGTATTATGTGTGTGTTAGTACACAGGGAGAGTCTGTATTACATGTGTGATATTACACAGGAGATTCTCTGTATTATGTGTGTGTTAGTACACAGGGAGAGTCTGTATTACATGTGTAATATTACACAGGAGATTCTCTGTATTATGTGTGTGTTATTACACAGGGAGAGTCTGTATTACATGTGTGATATTACACAGGAGATTCTCTGTATTATGTGTGTGTGTTAGTACACAGGGAGAGTCTGTATTACATGTGTAATATTACACAGGAGATTCTCTGTATTATGTGTGTGTTATTACACAGGGAGAGTCTGTATTACATGTGTGATATTACACAGGAGATTCTCTGTATTATGTGTGTGTTAGTACACAGGGAGAGTCTGTATTACATGTGTGATATTACACAGGAGATTCTCTGTATTATGTGTGTGTTATTACACAGGGAGAGTCTGTATTACATGTGTGATATTACACAGGAGATTCTCTGTATTATGTGTGTGTTATTACACAGGGAGAGTCTGTATTACATGTGTGATATTACACAGGAGATTCTCTGTATTATGTGTGTGTTAGTACACAGGGAGAGTCTGTATTACATGTGTGATATTACACAGGAGATTCTCTGTATTATGTGTGTGTTAGTACACAGGGAGAGTCTGTATTACATGTGTGATATTACACAGGAGATTCTCTGTATTATGTGTGTGTTAGTACACAGGGAGAGTCTGTATTACATGTGTGATATTACACAGGAGATTCTCTGTATTATGTGTGTGTGTTAGTACACAGGGAGAGTCTGTATTACATGTGTGATATTACACAGGAGATTCTCTGTATTATGTGTGTGTTAGTACACAGGGAGGGTCTGTATTACATGTGTGATATTACACAGGAGATTCTCTGTATTATGTGTGTGTTAGTACACAGGGAGAGTCTGTATTATATGTGTGATATTACACAGGAGATTCTCTGTATTATGTGTGTGTGTTAGTACACAGGGAGAGTCTGTATTACATGTGTGATATTACACAGGAGATTCTCTGTATTATGTGTGTGTTAGTACACAGGGAGAGTCTGTATTACATGTGTGATATTACACAGGAGATTCTCTGTATTATGTGTGTGTGTTAGTACACAGGGAGAGTCTGTATTACATGTGTAATATTACACAGGAGATTCTCTGTATTATGTGTGTGTTAGTACACAGGGAGAGTCTGTATTACATGTGTAATATTACACAGGAGATTCTCTGTATTATGTGTGTGTTAGTACACAGGGAGAGTCTGTATTACATGTGTAATATTACACAGGAGATTCTCTGTATTATGTGTGTGTTAGTACACAGGGAGAGTCAGTATTACATGTATGATATTACACATAATTGTCTAGTACATGAGTAATATTACACAGGGAGAGTTTGTATTACAAGTATGATATTACACATAATTGTCTATTACATGAGTAATATTAGAAAGGGAGGGTCCGTATTACATGTGTGATATTACAAAGGGAGGGTCTGTATTACATGTGTGATATTACATGAGGAGTGTCTGTATTACATGAGTGATATTATACAGGAAGGGTCTATATTTTACACGTGTGATATTACACACGGAGGGTCTGAATTACATGTATTATATTACACAAGTAAACAGTATGTATCACATGTGAAATTATACACGTACACTCTTATATTGAAGCTGTGAAATTATACAGGGAGGGTCTGTATAACATGCATTATATTACACAGGAAGGGTCTGTATAACATGCATTATATTACACAGGGGAACAGTCTGTATTACAGGTGTGATATTACACAGGGGAACAGTCTGTATAACATGCATTATATTACACAGGAAGGGTCTGTATTCCGGCTGCCAGCTATATTGTGAGGACTATCCTCTCCCATTATTATGCAGGCTCATATGGGTTATGTATCCTCTCACTGACCCATGAAACTGCAGAATAGTTTATATTACAGGTGTGATATAACAGGAGAACAGTCTGTATTACACGTGTGATATAACAGGGGAACAGTCTGTATTACACGTGTGATATAACAGGGGAACAGTCTGTATTACAGGTGTTATATTACACTGGAGAACAGTCTGTATTACAGGTGTGATATTACACAGGGGAACAATCTGTATTACAGGTGTGATATTACACAGGGGAACAGTCTGTATTACAAGCATGACATTACACAGGGGAACAGTCTGTATTACAGGTGTGATATTACACAGGGGAACAGTCTGTATTACAGGTGTGACATTACACAGGGGAACAGTCTGTATTACAGGTGTGATATTACACAGGGGAACAGTCTGTATTACAGGTGTGATATTACACAGGGGAACAGACTGTATTACAGGTGTGATATTACACAGGGGAACAGTCTGTATTACAGGTGTGATATTACACAGGGAAACAGTCTGTATTACAGGTGGGATATTACACAGGGGAACAGTCTGTATTACAAGCATGACATTACACAGGGGAACAGTCTGTATTACAGGTGTGATATTACACAGGGGAACAGTGTGTATTACAGGTGTGATATTACACAGGGGAACAGTCTGTATTACAGGTGTGACATTACACAGGGGAAAAGTCTGTATTACAGGTGTGCTATTACACATGGGAACAGTCTGTATTACAGGTGTGATATTACACAGGGGAACAGTCTGTATTACAGGTGTGATATTACACAGGGGAACAGTCTGTATTACAGGTGTGATATTACACAGGGGAACAGTCTGTATTACAAGCATGACATTACACAGGGGAACAGTCTGTATTACAGGTGTGATATTACACAGGGGAACAGTCTGTATTACAGGTGTGATATTACACAGGGGAACAGTCTGTATTACAGGTGTGATATTACACAGGGGAACAGACTGTATTACAGGGGTGATATTACACAGGGGAACAGTCTGTATTACAGGTGTGATATTACACCGGGGAACAGACTGTATTACAGGGGTGATATTACACAGGAGAACATACTGTATTACAGGTGTGATATTACACAGGGGAACAGTCTGTATTACAGGTGGGATATTACACAGGGGAACAGACTGTATTACAGGGGTGATATTACACAGGGGAACAGTCTGTATTACAGGTGTGATATTACACAGGGGAACAGACTGTATTACAGGTGTGATATTACACAAGGGAACAGACTGTATTACAGGTGTGATATTACACAAGGGAACAGTCTGTATTACAGGTGTGATATTACACAGGGGAACAGTCTGTATTACAGGTGTGATATTACACAGGGGAACAGACTGTATTACAGGTGTGATATTACACAGGGGAACAGACTGTATTACAGGTGTGATATTACACAGGGGAACAGACTGTATTGTAGTGTGATATTACACAGGGGAACAGACTGTATTACAGGGGTGATATTACACAGGGGAACAGTCTGTACTACAGGCGTGATATTACACAGGGGAACAGTCTGTATTACAGGGGTGATATTACACAGGGGAACAGTCTGTATTACAGGCGTGATATTACACAGGGGAACAGTCTGTATTGCAGGCGTGATATTACACAGGGGAACAGTCTGTATTACAGGCGTGATATTACACAGGGGAACAGTCTGTATTACAGGTGTGATATTACACAGGGGAACAGACTGTATTACAGGGGTGATATTACACAGGGGAACAGACTGTATTACAGGTGTGATATTACACAGGGGAACAGTCTGTATTACAGGTGGGATATTACACAGGGGAACAGACTGTATTACAGGTGTGATATTACACAGGGGAACAGTCTGTATTGCAGGTGTGATATTACACATGGGAACAGTCTGTATTACAGGTGTGATATTATACAGGAGAACAGTCTGTATTACAGGTGTGATATTACACAGGGGAACAGTCTGTATTACAGGTGTGATATTACACAGGGGAACAGTCTGTATTACAGGTGGGATATTACACAGGGGAACAGTCTGTATTACAGGTGGGATATTACACAAGGGAACAGTCTGTATTACAGGGGTGATATTACACAGGAGAACAGACTGTATTACAGGTGTGATATTACACAGGGGAACAGTCTGTATTACAGGTGTGATATTACACAGGGGAACAGTCTGTATTGCAGGTGTGATATTACACAGGGGAACAGACTGTATTACAGGTGTGATATTACACAGGGGAACAGTCTGTATTACAGGTGTGATATTACACAGGGGAACAGTCTGTATTAAAGGTGTCATATTACAAAGGGGAACAGTCTGTATTACAGGTGTGATATTACACAGGGGAACAGTCTGTATTACAGGTGTGATATTACACAAGGGAACAGTCTGTATTACAGGTGTGATATTACACAGGGGAACAGACTGTATTACAGGGGTGATATTACACAGGGGAACAGTCTGTATTACAGGTGTGATATTACACAGGGGAACAGTCTGAATTACAGGTGGGATATTACACAGGGGAACAGACTGTATTACAGGTGTGATATTACACAGGGGAACAGTCTGTATTGCAGATGTGATATTACACAGGGGAACAGTCTGTATTACAGGTGGGATATTACACAGGGGAACAGACTGTATTACAGGTGTGATATTACACAGGGGAACAGTCTGTATTGCAGGTGTGATATTACACATGGGAACAGTCTGTATTACAGGTGTGATATTACACAGGAGAACAGTCTGTATTACAGGTGTGATATTATTCAGGGGAACAGTCTGTATTACAGGTGGGATATTACACAGGGGAACAGTCTGTATTACAGGTGGGATATTACACAAGGGAACAGTCTGTATTACAGGGGTGATATTACACAGGAGAACAGACTGTATTACAGGTGTGATATTACACAGGGGAACAGTCTGTATTGCAGGTGTGATATTACACAGGGGAACAGTCTGTATTGCAGGTGTGATATTACACAGGGGAACAGTCTGTATTACAGGTGTCATATTACACAGGGGAACAGTCTCTATTACAGGTGTGATATTACACAGGGGAACAGTCTGTATTACAGGTGGGATATTACACAGGGGAAAAGACTATTACAGGTGTGATATTACACAGGGGAACAGACTGTATTACAGGTGTGATATTACACAGGGGAACAGACTGTATTGCAGGTGTGATATTACACAGGGGAACAGACTGTATTACAGGGGTGATATTACACAGGGGAACAGTCTGTATTACAGGTGGGATATTACACAGGGGAACAGACTGTATTACAGGTGTGATATTACACAGGGGAACAGACTGTATTACAGGTGTGATATTACACAGGGGAACAGTCTGTATTACAGGTGTGATATTACACAGGGGAACAGTCTGTATTACAGGTGGGATATTACACAGGGGAACAGACTGTATTACAGGTGTGATATTACACAGGGGAACAGTCTGTATTGCAGGTGTGATATTACACAGGGGAACAGTCTGTAATGCAGGTGTGATATTACACAGGGGAACAGTCTGTAATGCAGGTGTGATATTACACAGGGGAACAGTCTGTATTACAGGTGGGATATTACACAGGGGAACAGTCTGTATTACAGGTGTGATATTACACAGGGGAACAGTCTGTATTACAGGTGTGATATTACACAGGGGAACAGTCTGTATTACAGGTGTGATATTACACAGGGGAACAGACTGTATTACAGGTGTGATATTACACAGGGGAACAGTCTGTATTACAGGTGTGATATTACACAAGGGAACAGTCTGTATTACAGGTGTGATATTACACAGGGGAACAGACTGTATTACAGGGGTGATATTACACAGGGGAACAGTCTGTATTACAGGTGTGATATTACACAGGGGAACAGTCTGTATTACAGGTGGGATATTACACAGGGGAACAGACTGTATTACAGGTGTGATATTACACAGGGGAACAGACTGTATTACATGTGTGATATTACACAGGGGAACAGTCTGTATTACAGGTGTGATATTACACAGGGGAACAGTCTGTATTACAGGGGTGATATTACACAGGGGAACAGTCTGTATTACAGGTGGGATATTACACAGGGGAAAAGACTGTATTACAGGTGTGATATTACACAGGGGAACAGTCTGTATTACAGGTGGGATATTACACAGGGGAACAGACTGTATTGCAGGTGTGATATTACACAGGGGAGCAGACTGTATTACAGGGGTGATATTACACAGGGGAACAGTCTGTATTACAGGTGGGATATTACACAGGGGAACAGTCTGTATTGCAGATGTGATATTACACAGGGGAACAGTCTGTATTACAGGTGGGATATTACACAGGGGAACATACTGTATTACAGGTGTGATATTACACAGGGGAACAGTCTGTATTACAGGTGTGATATTACACAGGGGAACAGTCTGTATTGCAGGTGTGATATTACACATGGGAACAGTCTGTATTACAGGTGTGATATTACACAGGAGAACAGTCTGTATTACAGGTGTGATATTACACAGGGGAACAGTCTGTATTACAGGTGTGATATTACACAGGGGAACAGTCTGTATTACAGGTGGGATATTACACAGGGGAACAGTCTGTATTACAGGTGGGATATTACACAAGGGAACAGTCTGTATTACAGGGGTGATATTACACAGGAGAACAGACTGTATTACAGGTGTGATATTACACAGGGGAACAGTCTGTATTGCAGGTGTGATATTACACAGGGGAACAGTCTGTATTGCAGGTGTGATATTACACAGGGGAACAGACTGTATTGCAGGTGTGATATTACACAGGGGAACAGTCTGTATTACAGGTGTGATATTACACAGGGGAACAGACTGTATTACAGGTGTGATATTACACAGGGGAACAGTCTGTATTACAGGTGTGATATTACACAGGGGAACAGTCTGTATTACAGGTGGGATATTACACAGGGGAACAGTCTGTATTACAGGTGTGATATTACACAGGGGAACAGTCTGTATTACAGGTGTGATATTACACAGGGGAACAGTCTGTATTACAGGTGGGATATTACACAGGGGAACAGACTGTATTACAGGTGTGATATTACACAGGGGAACAGACTGTATTACAGGTGTGATATTACACAGGGGAACAGTCTGTATTGCAGGTGTGATATTACACAGGGGAACAGTCTGTATTGCAGGTGTGATATTACACAGGGGAACAGACTGTATTGCAGGTGTGATATTACACAGGGGAACAGTCTCTATTACAGGTGTGATATTACACAGGGGAACAGTCTGTATTACAGGTGGGATATTACACAGGGGAACAGACTGTATTACAGGTGTGATATTACACAGGGGAACAGACTGTATTACAGGTGTGATATTACACAGGGGAACAGACTGTATTGCAGGTGTGATATTACACAGGGGAACAGACTGTATTACAGGGGTGATATTACACAGGGGAACAGTCTGTATTACAGGTGGGATATTACACAGGGGAACAGACTGTATTACAGGTGTGATATTACACAGGGGAACAGACTGTATTACAGGTGTGATATTACACAGGGGAACAGTCTGTATTACAGGTGTGATATTACACAGGGGAACAGTCTGTATTACAGGTGGGATATTACACAGGGGAACAGACTGTATTACAGGTGTGATATTACACAGGGGAACAGTCTGTATTGCAGGTGTGATATTACACAGGGGAACAGTCTGTATTGCAGGTGTGATATTACACAGGGGAACAGTCTGTATTGCAGGTGTGATATTACACAGGGGAACAGTCTGTATTACAGGTGTGATATTACACAGGGGAACAGTCTGTATTACAGGTGGGATATTACACAGGGGAACAGACTGTATTACAGGTGTGATATTACACAGGGGAACAGACTGTATTGCAGGTGTGATATTACACAGGGGAACAGTCTGTATTACAGGTGTGATATTACACAGGGGAACAGACTGTATTACAGGTGTGATATTACACAGGGGAACAGTCTGTATTACAGGTGTGATATTACACAGGGGAACAGTCTGTATTACAGGTGGGATATTACACAGGGGAACAGTCTGTATTACAGGTGTGATATTACACAGGGGAACAGTCTGTATTACAGGTGTGATATTACACAGGGGAACAGTCTGTATTACAGGTGTCATATTACACAGGGGAACAGTCTGTATTGCAGGTGTGATATTACACAGGGGAACAGACTGTATTGCAGGTGTGATATTACACAGGGGAACAGTCTGTATTACAGGTGTGATATTACACAGGGGAACAGACTGTATTACAGGTGTGATATTACACAGGGGAACAGTCTGTATTACAGGTGTGATATTACACAGGGGAACAGTCTGTATTACAGGTGGGATATTACACAGGGGAACAGTCTGTATTACAGGTGTGATATTACACAGGGGAACAGTCTGTATTACAGGTGTGATATTACACAGGGGAACAGTCTGTATTACAGGTGGGATATTACACAGGGGAACAGACTGTATTACAGGTGTGATATTACACAGGGGAACAGACTGTATTACAGGTGTGATATTACACAGGGGAACAGTCTGTATTGCAGGTGTGATATTACACAGGGGAACAGTCTGTATTGCAGGTGTGATATTACACAGGGGAACAGACTGTATTGCAGGTGTGATATTACACAGGGGAACAGTCTCTATTACAGGTGTGATATTACACAGGGGAACAGTCTGTATTACAGGTGGGATATTACACAGGGGAACAGACTGTATTACAGGTGTGATATTACACAGGGGAACAGACTGTATTACAGGTGTGATATTACACAGGGGAACAGACTGTATTGCAGGTGTGATATTACACAGGGGAACAGACTGTATTACAGGGGTGATATTACACAGGGGAACAGTCTGTATTACAGGTGGGATATTACACAGGGGAACAGACTGTATTACAGGTGTGATATTACACAGGGGAACAGACTGTATTACAGGTGTGATATTACACAGGGGAACAGTCTGTATTACAGGTGTGATATTACACAGGGGAACAGTCTGTATTACAGGTGGGATATTACACAGGGGAACAGACTGTATTACAGGTGTGATATTACACAGGGGAACAGTCTGTATTGCAGGTGTGATATTACACAGGGGAACAGTCTGTATTGCAGGTGTGATATTACACAGGGGAACAGTCTGTATTGCAGGTGTGATATTACACAGGGGAACAGTCTGTATTACAGGTGTGATATTACACAGGGGAACAGTCTGTATTACAGGTGGGATATTACACAGGGGAACAGACTGTATTACAGGTGTGATATTACACAGGGGAACAGACTGTATTGCAGGTGTGATATTACACAGGGGAACAGTCTGTATTACAGGTGTGATATTACACAGGGGAACAGACTGTATTACAGGTGTGATATTACACAGGGGAACAGTCTGTATTACAGGTGTGATATTACACAGGGGAACAGTCTGTATTACAGGTGGGATATTACACAGGGGAACAGTCTGTATTACAGGTGTGATATTACACAGGGGAACAGTCTGTATTACAGGTGTGATATTACACAGGGGAACAGTCTGTATTACAGGTGTCATATTACACAGGGGAACAGTCTCTATTACAGGTGTGATATTACACAGGGGAACAGTCTGTATTACAGGTGGGATATTACACAGGGGAACAGACTGTATTACAGGTGTGATACTACACAGGGGAACAGACTGTATTACAGGTGTGATATTACACAGGGGAACAGACTGTATTGCAGGTGTGATATTACACAGGGGAACAGACTGTATTACAGGGGTGATATTACACAGGGGAACAGTCTGTATTACAGGTGGGATATTACACAGGGGAACAGACTGTATTACAGGTGTGATATTACACAGGGGAACAGACTGTATTACAGGTGTGATATTACACAGGGGAACAGTCTGTATTACAGGTGTGATATTACACAGGGGAACAGTCTGTATTACAGGTGTGATATTACACAGGGGAACAGACTGTATTACAGGTGTGATATTACACAGGGGAACAGTCTGTATTGCAG